>NW_025334041.1:53575000-53790000 GCF_019186645.2 Phyllostomus hastatus
ACTGGGTATGCAGATTTTGGTACCTTCTGCGAGGTGTAATACAAGGTGAGCTGCCTCCCATGCACTGCCCATGGCCACTCAGCATCAGCAAGAAAGCAATCTACAGATGGCTACTACTTGAGCTGGGCTTCTAGGTTCCTTAGAGAGGCCATGGTGTGAACCAAGGTTGGCTGCTGCTAGTGCTAGGCCTGGAGCCTCTTAGTGAGATGCCAGAGGCTGCTTATTTGAGAGATATTAGGAAAGTTGAAAGCATGAGACAGGACAGGCTCTTTGTGTAAAAGAGCCATTGGAAATGGCTTGGTTGGGCCTGAGAGGTGTGCAGTGCTAGGTCTCAGGGAATCACAAGGGCAGGACAAACAGTATTAGCTGGGCTGATTGAGACTCAGATATGGAGCCTACTTGTCAACTGTTTGGAGGGAGGACTCAGCAAAGGAACAGTAGCATCTGCCAGCACTTTTGTCTGTGAGAAAGCTGCCCCTCCATCTCTTGCCATGTTTCTAGATAATGCAGTTTCTTCCTATATGTCCCTGGTCCCTTTTGAGCTGCTGCCTCAGATTTGGAGCTCAGAGGGATAGAGTCTGATTAAGTACATGTGCAGGCCCTTTAAGACTCACATCCAGGGCTCCAGAATCCTTCGTCTCACACAGTATACTCCCTGCTGGTTTTTACAGCCAGAAGTTGTGAGGACTTCTTTTCCTGGCACTGGAACCCTGGGCATGGGGTGGGGGGGCTCTTGAGGTGCTGGGACTCTTGAATCTTGACAGGGAACCTCCACAGCTGAGATATCCCTCCTGATTTTGATCTACTACACATGGGTATGGAACCAGCTTTTTGGCATCCTATCAGTCTTGATGTGACTTCTTGATATTCTTAGTTGTAGGACTTCTGTGACATTTAAAGTGCTTCTGAATGATATTTGTTCTCTAGTTTTAGTTGTAATGTTGATGTGGCTGTGGGAGAATTAGAGTACCACTTTTACCTATGCCTCCATCTTGATTGGTAACTGCATTTTCAATCCTCCATTTGCAATTCATGAAGGAGGATGGCTTACTATATGTATTGTTCTATACCATTTTATATAAGGGACTTGAACATTCTTGGATTTTGGTACTCATTGTGTGTCCTGGAACTAATTGTCCATGATACCGAGGGTCTGCTGGTGAGTTGAAAATTATATGTAGATTTTTAACTGTGTGTTTGTGGTGTGGTGGGGGGGGGGTAGAGTGGGGAGTAGGGGTGTTCTCGCTCTTAACCTCACATTTTTCAAGGGTCAGATGTATATATATGTGTATATGTGTATGTATCACATTTTCTTTATCCATTCATCCATTGAATGACACTTAGGTTGTTTTCATATGTTGGCTATGGTCATTCAGTCCCTTCTAACAATAAAAATCTGTTATGCCTTATTTTAGACCTGTGTATTTTCACAGCTGTTTTATGTGATCCTTATAATAATAATCACTTAAGGTAGGTAGGTAGGGAAGAAATTTTTATTCCCATTTTACTCATAAAGAAAATGAGGCTAAGAGAGGTTGATCTTTTTGACCAACAGTGTCACAGCAAGAACTTTGGATTTTGACATCCTGACAGGTCTCTTTTCCCTACTTCAGGAAGCCAGTAGCTCCTCTGTGGTGAAGCTGCAGGGTCAAGCAAATTGAGTAAGAGGCAGAAAAAGCAAAGGAGCACTCAGTGACAAAGAAACACATGGCAAAACCTCCCTTACCCTCAGTGTGCCAAAAGCCATAATAAAATAGTACAATAAAGTGGGCCCTTCTAAGTCATTTTCTAATCATGGTTAGATCCAGAGATTGAGAAATATGGAATTTAACCTAATGGACAAATGTTTCTATTGACATATGAGAATTTTGAGAAAAATAGAATTTGAAGTCAAGGGATGACTGGATTTTTTGTTTCAGCTTTACTCAACTGAGCACTCTGTGAATTCCAGGCTCCGTGCTAGCTAGCTTGGAGTGGGAGGTGACATGTCCATTTAAGGCTTACTAGTAGAGGCAGCCAAGTTGTATGGGAGAGTTGTAGGTGATGCATACTTCTGGGTTGCTCTCTAACAGGGTTAGAGTGTTGTGGTGGGTGGGGATTATTAAGGATTTTGTTGTCATGGTTATTAATGTGAATTTTAACCTTTCAAGGCTTCTGTTTCTTTCTGTCTAACTTCTATTAGGTTGTTGTTTTTTCAACCAAAGACTTTGTCTGCTTGGATACTTGCTATAGCTATTGCATTCAGAATAGCCTCTGAGCTGTAAACAGTGTTAGAGAGTTTCTGAGGGCAATAGAACAGATGATAATTTATGCTGAAGCCTACCTGCAGTGGAAGGCCATGGGTGATAAGAACATCCTCATTCTTTGAACCCACTGAAACCCAACCTTTGTTTTTCTCTGGTTCTTGCCTCTGCCCTATTTTTTGTGTCTGGACTCTCTCTTTTCTTCTTGTGTGTACTTCTCTAGCTTTAGGTATCTCTTTTCCTTTTACTCACTTATTTTTTTTACTTTTTTGTTTTTACTGTTATTCTCTGCTCTGTTCTTTTCTCTTTGTTTCCCCCCTCTCTCCCATTCTTCATTGTGAGGCTAAAGTTGTAGGAGTTCTCATTGTAGATCTTACATCTTTATACTGTGCCAGTCAGGGAAGTTTCAGAATCTTTCAATAATTCCCATGGAAAAAGAGCAAGTCCTCTTTCATAGAGGTCCCAGAAAACAAGACTATGTATGTCCACTGAGCTAAATGACCATTGCTGAACTGATTAATGAGGCCTGAAAGATATAGTATGTTGATTGCCTGAGGCCATTCCTGGTACTAGCACTGGGGTTAACTCCACCCAAATCACAGGGCTGTAACTATGTAGAGAAAACTCCCCCAAACAATGGTGTGGTTATTTTTTGAGGGGAATGTTTTAAGGATCTACTGCAATAAAGGATGTAAAAAAATTCTTTGTAAATTGAAAGTAGTCTACTTATGACTAGCATTAATTTTATTATGTTCTTGAAAGAATGTTTCACAATGTTATAAATGTGCTGGGATTAACAAGTTGGTTATTGACCAAGATTTAATCATAATTATTATAACTTTTCATAATACAGAAATATTGAATAACTTTAATTATTCTTTCAATTTAACACCTGTAGATTCCATGTCCAAACACCAAACCACAAAATGATTTCTTTAGGTAAATGAGAAGTGCTATTTCCAGATAGTTTTCAAAGTAACATAATAGGAAACTTCACCTTTTAAAGATATATTTATTTTCTTAAAAGATGTATTCATTTTCTTTTTTTATGTAAATGTTCACCTGCACTAAGCAGATGACATTTGTGCTTAAATTTTAGCTGTCTGGAAAGTGACTTCCTACAGTGGTTAAAAACATACTGCTCTACTCATTTGATTGTAGTACATAGTATTACAAATGAAGATTATAACATTCAATATCAGTAGCTGAAAATGTAATTTTATATTTCCTGTCTTAAAAGCAACCTGGTATACAATAGACAAATTACACTTGATTTGAATAGTAGCTAATTATTAACTTAGAGATGATTGTCTCAACCACAATAAAACCATTACATTGTACAGATATGAGAGTGGCATGGATGTGGTTTTTAGTGGGCATCAAATTTTTTGTAGTTTCATCGCTATAAACTTTTAACCCTTGTCATAAAATTCTCTGATATTTTTTAGTCTTAATATGATTTAAAGTTGTCAACTGAAGATTGACTAACATCAACATCTAAACAGTATTTTTTTTTTAAGATTTTATTTATTTATTTTTAGAGAGGGAAGGGAGGGAGATAGAGAGAGAGAGAGAAACATCAATGTGCGGTTGCTGGGGGTTATGGCCTGCAACCCAGGCATGTACCCTGGCTGGGAATCGAACCTGGGACACTTTGGTTCCCAGCCCACGCTCAATCCACTGAGCTACACCAGCCAGGGCTTAAACAGTATTTTTTAGATGATATTGGTAAATAATAAGGAAGTGGGTTGGGATATGGTCCCAATTATTTTGTCGCTCTTATTCTTCTGTTGTGGCTTATAGAAATATTATTGGAGGTTTTAATAGCCTTCCTGTACTTAATTGCAACCAGGTTCTCATAAATGTTACAACAATGAGTTAGTCTTTTTAGCACCAAAATTCAAAAATTATTTTCACATATAGTATGCTTTGGCATTTTTGTTGTCACTATTCTTTCTCTATATTTTTAATATTGGTCATATTTAAAGCATATAAAATTTTAACTCAATTATAGCACATTTTTATGAATAAACTTTTGAATTTCAAACAAATACAGTAATCTGAGATTTATCTTTATGTGTCTTTACATGCAACTATGTGTCTGCTTTACTTTTTCATTTTCTACATCTTAAAAACAATTTTAATAAGGTGTATTTCACATACCATAATATTTACCATATTTCAAGTGACTAATAATTTCTAATAAATTTAGTGAGTAATGCAACCTCACCATAAATCAGGTTTTGAAATAAATACTCATACAGTTACCTCTGGTCTGGGTGTCACCCATCAGGCTAGACTGGACCAGTTTTGAGTAGGGAGGGATGTAGGGCTGGGTTGACTCAGAGGAATTCAGGGCCAATTATGACTTCTGGGGGCCCTAGAAAATTTTGCCTTTGTGGTTTCTTTCCTCCATAAAAATATTAAGATATAATTGCTTTGATATAATAATGAATAGAATGTAATTTATTTTGTGCATTCACTCTTTTCTTTTAATTTTAGAAGAAATTAAAATTAAAACATTTTTGTGTACCTCTAAATTATCATGAGCCTAAGACACTGTGCTTAATTTGTAAGTTAGCTCTGGAATGTGCCAAATCTGTGAAAAAAGACAATTGTGCATCCAAGAAGGAAGTAGAGTCAGAATGTTGAAATTGTGCTGAAGGGTGAATAGAAGATGGAAAAATAGGAAAGCAGCAGTCTATGACCAAGGAAATTGAGACAATGGAGCAGGAGAGGGAAAAATATGAGTGTTCAAAGAATCAGGGAACTTTCAGTTTATATTTGAACCTCTCTATTTTGAGCAGTCCAATGCATTCCTCCCTTGAGGGCCCTTGTGAGCCTGACAAAATTTAGTTACTTGCTGCCAATTTTTAATCCTAGTCCAATTTCCATTCTTTAACTAGCATTTTTCCTAAGGCCTCTCACTGTTCTAATAATTTAAGTTCAACAACTACAAATGGGTATTAATATTTAATATCTAATATTAAGGTGAGCAACCAGGAAGCTAAACACACACACACAATGAAAAAATCAGGTGACTTCTTAAGAACGCTACAAAGTATTTCAGATAATTTATTTTATACTGTTGGTTGGACCAAATACAGGTGACTACAATACAAATCATGGTTCTGTTTTTTGAACATTTTAAAAGCACCAAATTGTTTTAAAGTATCTAACAATAAACTACATGTAAATTAGATGACAATGAAATTTGTTTTCCCATTTTATTCTCTTCTCCTTTGAGATATTTTCCCATTAGGAATTATTGATACTACTAGTTAAAAGGACATTTTTCCCTCATTGTGATTCATACATAAAAATATGCAAGGTCCACTGTGCCTTCTGGATGGATAGTTTTGCCAGAGCCTGCTTCCCCCCAGCACTTTGAAAATGTTATTTCACTGCTGTCTGACATCTATGATTTCGAATGAGAAATGAGGTGTTAATCTATGGAGAATCTATTGTGTATGATGAACTGATTCTCTCTTGTTACTTTAAAGGATCTTTGTTTTGGTTGTTTGAGTATGTTTTTGATGTGTCTAAATTTGGATCACTTTGAGTGTATTGTACTTAGAATTTGTTGAGCTTCTTGGATGTGTTGTTTAATGTTTTTTAAAAAATTTGGGACATTTTTGGCCATTGCTTTTTCAAATATTTATCCTTTCCTTTTTAGTCTCTCCTCTTCTCTGGGATTTCAATCTCATAGTCATTCTCACACTTTCCTTTAATTCTTTGGACAGTGGTTCTTTCAGGTCTTAATGTGTATTTTATAGTAGCTGATTTAAAGTCTTTGTCTAATAAGTAAAACACTTGATCTTCCTCAAAGACAGTTTCAATTGACTGTGATTTCTACCCCTCCCCCCTTCATGGCCATAATTTCCTGTGTGTGTGTTTTTTTTGTATGTCTTATTTTTTTGGTTGAAAACTGTATTTTATTTTATCTTTGTAATTTATTGATTTGAGAGAGGAGGGGAGGGGGAAGGAAGAAAGGGGGTAGAGAGGGGGAGAGAGAGATTGGTTTTTCCACTTATTTATTCATTCACTGTTGCCTTGACTGGGGATCAGACCTGCAACCTTGGCATGTTGGGATGACATTGTAACCAACTGAGCTATCCAGCCAGGGTGAAAACTGTGTATTTTAAATAAATAAATATAGAATGTAGAAACTGTGGAATTTAGATGTCTCCCCTGCCCAATGGTTTGCTGTTGTTGTTGGTTTAATGACTTTCTGAATGAATTATATAAAGTCTTTATGGGCGCTGAATTAGCTTAGTGGTCAGCTGCTGATTAGGCAGAGAATACTTAACTGCTTTGAACCAATGTACCCTCTAGCCTTTGTTGATGTACTGTGGATGTGTAAGGGGCAGAGTTTACAACTCTATCTTAGCTTTCACTTCATGCTTGTGCAGAATGTCAAGGATGGTTATAAGTGAAATACCAAGCCTTCTCAGGTTTTTTTTGTGCATGCACAAAGCACTACACATGCATTTGGCCTTCTAGATTACAGGAACATGTGGAGAACTTTAATATTTCCTGTGGAATTGTTTTTACTTAGTGTTTCTTTTTAAGTCTATGGTTGTCCTCTTTTTTTTTTGTTCCAATTGGTATTGCCACCTTAGCTAGCTGTGATGTTTAACAGTTACTGCTGATTGTTTTACACAAATATCCTCTAAAAAGGACCTTTTGCACTAAGTTCTGTGGCAAGTCAAATAAAGCAAATGTGAAAATAGGATTTTTGCAGAGTAGTGCCAGGCAGGAAAAATAGTGACAGTTTTCTGTTGATGAAGCTTTTTCATAAGCTTCAAACTCAATCTGCTCCCTTCAGTGGCTTCAAGGTTGCTGGTAGTCATAACTACTTGCTGTTGGTTTTCAAGGCTACCAAGGAACTGGGAAAGGTGGATGGTACTATGGCAAGTAAGATATCATAAAGCTCAATGTTTTTATTTAAGTTTAGTCATTTTCCTTGAATAATTATTCATCAGTTGTTCCAAGGCTTTAATTTATAGAGTTCTAAAAAAAGTTGATTTTGAGAATATTGCCAGTGTTTTTTCATTGCTTTTGTGGCAGAAATCTTTATTCAAAATTTTCAATATATATATATATATATATATATATATATATATATATATATATATATATATATATATCTTGAAACAAACTAAGCAAACAACCAGAACAGGGACAGAATCATAGGTATGGGGATTATCTAGAGGGTTATCAGGTGGGAGGGGGAAGGGGAGAAAGGAGGAAATGGTGCAGGGATCAAGAGGCATACTTGGTACGGACACAGTAGACAGGGGGATGTTAATAGTGTAGGAAAGGGAGAAGCCAAAGTACTTACACATACAACCCATGGACATGTAGTAACAGAGTGAGGGAGGATCCCTGGAGGGAAGTAGGGTACTGGGCAGAGGGGAACAAAGGGAAGGAAATTGAGATAACTGTAACAGCATAATCAATAAAATATACTTTAAAATAAAATACATTAGAATAAAAAACAAAATGACAGCAAGTAGAGCAATGAATATGCATCAAGCTTCAGACATCTATATCTATATATTTATCTATCTACACATGTATATATCTTTAATCTATTTTGAGTTTATTTTTTTTAAGAATTTATTTTTTTTAGAGAGAGATGAAGGGAGGGAGGACAGAGAGAACATTCTCTTTTAGAGAAAGAGAAGGAGAGAAACATCAATGTGTGGTTGCCTCTTACATGGTCCCCACTGGGGACCTGGCCTGAAAACCCAGGCATGTGCCCTAGACTGAGAATTGAACTGGTGACCCTTTGGTTCACAGCCCGTGCTCAGTCCACTGAGCTACACCAGCCAGGGCTTGAGTTTATTCTTATATGTGATGTAAGAAAGTCATCTAATTTTTTTTAATTTTTGTATGTATCTGTCCAATTTCCCCAACACAATTTATTTAACAGATTTCCTTTACCCCACTTATTCTTTCTTCCTTCATCATAGATTAATTGACGACATAGGTGTGGGCTTATTTCTGGGCTCTCTGTTCTGTTCCATTGAGGCATGTGTCTGTTTTTATGCCAACACCATGCAGTTTTGATTATGATAGCCTTGCATAGTTTTTGTATCAAGTAGTGTGATAACTACAGCTTTGTCCTTTTTTTCTGAAGATTACTTTGTCTATTTTGGGTCTTTTGTGGTTCCATATAAATTTTAGGATTATTCGTTCTACTTCTGTGAAAAATGGCCATGGTATTTTGATAGGGATTGCATTGAATCTATAGATTGCATTGGGAAGTAGTAATGCTAATTCTTCCTTTCCATGAGTATGGTGAATGCTTCTGGGAAGTAATGGTGTTAATTCTCTCTGTCCGTGAGTGTGGTGTATACTCACATTTATTTGTATTTTCTTCAGCTTCTTTCTTTAATGTCTTATGTGGGGGAGCTTTGTCCAGCAGAGCTCTCCCAGCCACTGTAGATGAGAATAAGTCTACCAGGACATGATCTGCTTGGGGGAGAAAAGGTCTGGAACCTCTCTCTCAATGGACTTTTATTGAGTTTAGCTTGCATAAGGATGCATATCAAAAAAAAGGAGGTATAGTTTACAGATACCATTCTGGGATCATGGGGGTCCTTTTGAGTTAGGGTTTAGTAGACAAGGTGACACCAATCAGCTGTAAAACCTTGGGAAACAAACTGATTTTGTGCTTGGACCCTTAACATTTAAATTGAGGATATTCTTAGCAAAGCACATTTCACAGGATTTTATGCAGTCTTTCTCAGGCCAGATTGCTCCTATCCCTCCCCTGCAGCTGCCCACCAGGAACTGCCCATTCCAGCACAGGGCTGCACCCTACTTTGGCATTGTTTCAGGCCTGAATCAGGTGGAGTAAACAAGGCAGCCAAGAGATTAGGAGACGTTTTACAGATAGAATGAGGACTCAGGCTATGATAAAGCCCAGGGGTGTGGGTCTTTTGTTCTTCACAATCCTTAAGTTTTTCCCTGATGGCCTCTTGGTGACTGTGCCTGTCTTAGGTTATCCCTTCCTTAAGGAATATTACCTGTCACTGACTATTCACCCATCCTCCAGGGGCCAAGCAGAGTGAAGTAAATGGGCTGCACCCCTGCTGGGAGGATGTTTTGTCTCCTTAGTGGCTTATGGTCCGAAGGCCCCCTAGTTGTGGGTCCTTTTTACCTGTCAGCAAGGTTACAGCTCCTGAAACCAAGCAGTATGGTTCCCAACAGTCTTACAGTTTTTCGAGTACAGATCTTTTACCTCCTGGTTAAACTTATTTCTAGGTTAATTTTTGATGTAATTATAAATGAGATTGTTTTTTTAAATTTCTCTTTCTGATAGTTCATTATTTGTTTATAACAATGCAACTAATTTCTGAATATTAATTTTGTATCCTACTTCTTTATTGAATTCATTTATCTGTTCTAATAGTTTTTGGTAGACTTCTTAGCGTTTTCTCTAGTATGATGTCATCTGCAAATGACAGTTTTATTATTCCTTTTCAATTTGCATGCCTTTCATTTCTTTTTATTGCCTGATTGCTGTGGCTAGGACTATCAATACTGTATTGAATACACTGGTGAAAGGGGACATTCTTGTCTTGTACCTAATAAAGAAAATGTTTTAGTTTTTCACTGTTGAGTGTTATGTTAGCTGTTAGTGTGTCATTCATGGCTTTTATTATGTTGAAGTATGTTTCTTCTACTCCCACTTTACTGAGAATTTTTATCATGAAAGCTTATTTTGCATTTATTGAAATGATCATTGATTTTTATTTTTCATTATGTTTGTACAGTGTATCATAGTAATTGACTTGTGGATATTGAAATAATCTTGCATTTTGGATGGAAGTCCACTTTGTTATGGTATATAATCTTTTTAATATATTGCTGAATTTGGTTTGTTAATATTTTATTTTAGATTTTTACATATATGTTTATGAGGGATATTGGTTTGTAATTTGTTAAAAATATTTTTCTTTGTGTTTGGAATCAGGAAATTCTGACCTGTTAAAATGTGCTTGGAAGCCTTGCCTCCTCATACATTTTTTGGAATAGTTTGAGAAGTATAGGTGTTAGTTCTTTAAATGTTTAGTAAAATTCACTTGTGAAGCCATGTGGTCCAGAACTTTTGTTTTTTGCATGTTTTTTTTTTAATTTATTACTGATTCAATTTCGTTAGCAGCTAGCTATCAGTCTGTTCAGATTTTCTGTTTCTTTTTGATCCAGTCTAGGAAGATTGTATATTTCTAGGAATTTATCCTTTTTATTTTCAAAATTTTCCAATATGTCAGCATATACATATCTTTGTATTTTATTTACTTTGAATCCTCACTCTAGGATATGTTTATGACTTTAGAGAGAGAGGAAAGGAGAGAAAGAGAGAGAGAGAGAGAGAGAGAAGCTTTGACTTCTCTCTCTAGGATATGTTTATTGACTATAGAGAGATAGGAAAGGAGAGAAAGAGAGAGAGAAGCTTTGATGTGAGAAACATTGATTGGTTTTCTCCTATACATGCCCATCAAACCTGCAACATTTTGATATATAGGACGGTGCTCCAACCAGTTTAGCCACCTGGCCAGGGCTGTATATTTTTTTAGACTCTGATTTATGGAGGGAGAAAAAGAGGGAGAGAAACATCAATGTGTGGTTGCTTCTCTTGTGTCCTCCACTGAGGACCTGGCCTACAACCCAGGCATGTGCCCTGACTGGGAATCAAACTGGCAACCCTTTGGTTCATAGGCTGGCGCTCAGTCCATTAAGCCACACCAGTGCTTGGTATGATTTTAGTCTTCTTCAATCAAGACTTGTTTTGTGGCATAATATATGGTGGTTTATTCTGGGAAATGTTCTATGTGTGCATGAAAAATATATATATTCTGTTGTTTCACAGTAGAGTGTATTTTCTTTATTCCTTACCCACTTGTATTGAAAATGAAAAGTAATTCTTAACTATGATTATGTCTACTCTCTACTCCTTCACTGCACAAGTAGTACTGTGCTAAATAATGGCCTTGAGTGACGTCAGTGTCCTTATCCTCAGACCTGTGAATATGTTACAGGTCTTACAAGGCAAAGAGAACTTTGTAGATATGACTAACGTCAGGATTTTGATTTGGGAAGATTATCCTGGATCTGGGTAAGCCTAATGTAAATACAAGTGTCTTTTTAAGAGGGAGGCAGGAAGAGCAGTCATTAATCTGAGATGTAACAATGGTGGCAAGAAAGTGGAGTGAGTGAGGAAAAGGGCCATATACCTAAGGAATGCAGACAGTCTCTACAAGTTAGAAGGGGTAAGGATAAAGGTTCTCACTTAGAGTTATTGGAATGAACCAGCCTGGCTGACCCCTTGACATTAGCCCAGTGAGAGGGATTTTAGACTTCTGACCTCTAGGACTGTAAAATAATATGTTTAAGCCACTAAATTTGGGGTAATATGTAACAGCAAAAATAGGAAATTGCTTCATCACCTATTCAGTCAGAATAGGCTGTAGAAAGTTTGCTATTGTATATAAATTTTTGTCAATGTTAAAGAAATCATGTTCTGTGCAAATGAAAATATGTAACAATCCTGATTCAAGCTTTATATCACTGACTAAGGTACTCATTCTTAATGTTAACAATGTGTGTGTGTATATATATATATATGTATGCACATATATATATGTATATTTTATTGTTGTTCAATTACAGTTGTCTGCATTTTCCCCCCACCACTCCCCCTTACACCAGCCAAACCCACCTCCATCCCTTGCTTTTATCCCTGCCCCCTTGGTTTTGTCTATGTGTCCTTTATAGTTGTTCCTGAAAACCCTTTCCCCCATTGTCTCCACCCACCTCCCCACTGGTTACTGTCAGATTGCCCTTAATTTCAGTCTCTGGTTATATTTTGCTTGTTTGTTTGTTTTGTAGATTAGGTTCCAGTTAAAGATGACATTGTATGGATTTGTCCTTCACCATCTGGTTTATTTCATTTAGCATAATGCTCTCCAGTTCCATCCATGCTGTTGCAAAGAGTAGGAACTCTTTTCTCTCTGCTGTGTAGTATTCCATTGTGTAAATGTGACATGGTTTTTTTTTGATCCACTCATTTACTGATAGTCATTTAGGTTGCTTCTAGCACTTGGCTATTGTAAATTGTGCTGCTATGAACGTTGGGGTGCATAGGTTCTTTTGGATTGGTGTCTCAGGGTTCTTAGGATATAATCCCAGCAGTGGAATTGCAGGGTCAAAAGGCAGTTCCATTTTTAGTTTTCTGAAGAAATTCCATATTGTTTTTTACAGTGGCTGCACCAGTCTACATTCCCACAGAGAGTGTACTAGGGTTCCCTTTTCTCCATATCCTCTCCAACATTTGTTGTTTGTTGATTTGTTTATGATGTCCAGTCTGACTGGTGTGAAGTGGTATCTCTTTGCGGTTTGAATTTGCATCTTTCTGATGGCTAGTGATGCTGAGCATCTTTTCATATGTCTCTCGGCCCTCTGTATGACCTCCTTGGAGATGTTTCTGTTGAAGTCTTTTGTCCATTTTTTATTTGGGTTTTTTTGTCTTCCTGGAATGCAGTTGTGTGAGTTCTTCATATATTTTGGAGATCAAAACCTTGTTTGAGATATCATTGGCTAATATGTTTTCCCATATAGTTGGTTCTGTTTTCATTTTAATGCTGTTTTCTTCAGCCATGCAGAAGCTTTTAAATTTGAGGAGGTCCCATTTGTTTATTCTTTCCTTCACGTCTCTTGCTTTAGGGGATGTATCAATGAACATATTGCTGTGTGGATTATCTGATATTTTCCCACCTATGTTCTCCTCTAGGACTTTTATAGTATCATGACTTATATTTAAGTCTTTTATCCACCTTGGATTTATTTTTGTGTATGGTATAAGTTGGTGATTGAATTTCATTTCTTTGCAAGTAGCTGTCCAGCTCTCCCAACACCATTTGTTGAAGATGCTATGTTTACTCCATTTTATGCTTCTTCCTCCTTTGTCAAATATTAATTGACCATAGAGACTTGGGTTTATTTCTAGGCTTTCTGTTCCATTGGTTCATGTGTCTGTTCTCATGCCAGTATCAGGCTGTTTTGATTACAGTGGCCTTGTAATACAGTTTAATACCAGGTATTGTGATTTCTCCTACTTTGTTCTTCTTTCTCAAAGTTGCTGCAGCTATTTGGTGTCATTTATTTTTCCCTATAAATTTCTGAAGTGTTTGTTCTATATCTGTGAAAGATATCATTGGTACTTTAATAGAGATTGCATTGAATCTATAAATTGCTTTGGGTAATAGGGGCATTTTGATGATGTTAATTCTTACAATCCATGAACATGGTACCTGCTTTCATTTGTTTGTTTCTCCCTTAATTTCTTTCTCCAGTGTTGTGTAGTATTCTGAGTAAAGGTCTTTTACCTCCTTGGTTAGGTTTATTCCTAGGAACTTTATTTTTCTTGTTGCTGTATGAAATGGGAATTTTTCCCCAATTTCTGTTTCTGATATTTCATTGTTGGTATACAAAAATGCCTTTTATTTCTGAATATTGACATTGAATCTTTTTTTTTTTTTGCCAAATTCTCTTATTAGGTCAAATAATTTTTTGGTGGAGTCTCTAGGATTTTCTATGTACATTATCATGTCATCTGCAAACAATGATAGTTTTGCTTCCTCCTTTCCAATTTGGATGCTTTTGTTTCCTTTTTTTGTTTGATTGTTGTGGCTAGCACTTGAATACTATGTTGAATAGGAGTGGTGAAAGTGGGCATCCTTGTCTTGTTTCTGATCTTAGTGGGAAAGCTCTAAGTTTTTGCTCATTGAGCATGATGTTGGCTGTATGTCTCTCATATATGGCCTTTATTGTGTTGAGGAATGCTCCTCTATTCCCACTTTGATGAATGTTTTAATCATAATGGGTGCTGTACCTTATCAAATGCTTCTTCTGCATCTATTGATATGACCATGTGTTTTTTGTCTTTTGTTTTGTTTGTGTGATGTATTGCCTTTATTGAGTTGCGAATATGGTACCATCCTTACATCCCTAAGATGAATCCCAATTGATCATGTATGATTTTTTCTTAAACTTTAATTGTTGCTCAAGTACAGTTTTCTGCCTTTTATTCCCATCCCAGCCCACTCCCCAGGCCTCCCCACCTCCCTCCTGTTTCTATGCCCCCTTTGTTTTTGTCCATGTGTCCTTTACTTGCTCCTGTAAACCCTTCCTTTTTCCCCCTGAAATTTTCTCCCCTCTGGTCACTGTTAGCCTGTTCTCTATTTCAGTGTCTTTGGTTATATTTTGCTTGTTTTGTTGATTAGGTTCCTGTAAAAGGTGAGATCATATGTATGATCTTTCTAATATATTGCTGGATACAGTTTGCCAATATTTTGTTGAGGATTTTAGCGTTTAAGTTTATCAGTAATATTGTCCTGAAGTTTTGTTTCTTTGTTATTTCTTTATCTGGCTTTTGGATTAGGATGATGCTGGCTTCATAAGTGGAGTTTGAGTCTCCTGTCTTTTTGGATTTTTTGGAATAGGCTTAGGAGGATAGGGGTTAACTTATCCCTAAATGCTTTGTAAAATTCTACTGTGAAACTGTCTGGTCTAGGGGTTTTGTATGTTGGAAGCTTTTTGATTACTTCTTAAATTTCATCTGCTGTTATTGGTCAGTTCATGCTTTCTGCTTCTTCCTGATTTAGTTGTGGAAGATTATATTTTTCTAGAAATTTGTCCATTTTACCTAGGTTTTCAAATTTCTTGGCATATAGTTTTTTATGGTAATTTCTTACAATTGTTTGTATTTCTGTAGTGTCAGTTGTAACTCTCCTCTTTCATTTCTGAGTGTACTTACTTGGTTCCTCTCTCTTTTTTTCTTGATGAGTCTGCTTAAACACTTGTTGATTTTGTTTATCTTTCCAAAGAACTAGCTCCTGGATTTATTGATCTTTAGAATTGTGCTTTTAGTCTCTATGTCATTTAATTCTGCTCTGATCTTGGTTATGTCCTTCCCTCTGCTTGCTCTGGGGTGTCTTTGTTTATGTTCTTTCAAATCTTGTAGATGTAGAGTTAGGTTTTTTATTTGAAATGTTTCTATCTTTTTTGGGTAAGTCTGTATCTCTATGAACTTCCCTCTCAGGACTGCCTTTGCTGTGTCCAATAAGTTTTAGATTATTGTGAGTTCATTTTCATTATTTCCAGAAAATTTTTGATTTCTTCCTTAATCTCATTCTTGACCCATTCATTGTTTTATAGCATACTATTCAATCTCCATGAGTTTGAGTGTTTTTGAGTTTCTTCCTTGAGGTTGGTTTCTACTTTCAGTCCCTTGTGGTTAGAGAACATGCTTGATATGATTTCAATTTTCTTGACTTTTTTGAGGCTTGTTTTGTGTCCTATCATGTGGCCTGTCTTGAAAATATTCCACATGCATTTGAAAACAATGTGTATTTTGCTCCTTTGGGATGATAGGCTCTGTAACAATTTTTTATTTTAAAATGGACTTCCATAGGGGCAGAGAACTAAAACATTGTTTAGAATCAATTGCCAGAAATTTCAGTTTAGCTTTCAAATTCACCCTGTGTCTTCTTGATTTGTTATCAGTTCAGTCAATTTTTCCTGAAGCTGAACCATCCTTATAGAATTAGAAGATAATACAGATACATTCTGAGGTTTTCTCTAAAGGAAGCTGCTGAAATTTGAAACAGAATTCCAAATCACATAAATCATTGAGTGTTATTTGAACTGATGACTTCTTTTCCATCAAATAGTTGTGTAATTTTTTAGTATTTTGAGTCTGTTGAACTGAAGGTAGACCACAGAGTAAAATGTGTACATTTTCCTTTTGACTTCTGCTGAATCTATAGTTCCAGTGTGAGTCTGAAATTTGTACTTCTTTGAGTAGAGACAGGCTTTCAAAATTCAGTGACTATAGTTTCAGGTTCACTATGCACATACATGTTGTTTCAAGTTCAGTTACATACTATCCTGTAAGCCACTGAGGAAAGACCAAAAGACTTAACAAAGCAGCTCAGTGAATCATTTTTTTCTTTGACATTAGTACTTTATTGAAAATTTAGTTTGTCTTTATACACCTTCTGCTTCAGCATCTTCTAAAATATCCTCAAACTGTTGTGGTTTTAGTTGTAATCATATTTTAAAATGTATGATATTGGTCACTTTCTTTATCAAGTTATATAATGAACTGATTTGCAATATTAAATCATAAGTTTTCTGTCTTTGAAGGTTGAACTTAATACATTTCCTTTTTATTTGACTGAAATAAACTATTATTCCTCCCCTTTTGTTTATTGTCATATTAGGAATGAGAAATTTTTATGTTTAAATCATATTTCAAAGTTTTTTTAATGTCAGCTTGTTAGGTTTTATTTGTTGCCTCATGACTGACTATTTGGGTATTAAACATTTTTGTTGTCATTGTTAAAAATCCCACATTGATTATGTCTTGATACTCAGAAAGACTATTTTATTTCTGAGCTATATGTTGAGTCTTTTTCAAAAATGTTTTTATTTATTGATTGAGAGGAAAGAAGTGGGAGATAGAGAAAGGGAGGGAGAGAAAGAGGGGTGCTGCCCACTTATTAACCCATTCATTGGTTGCTCTTGTGTGTGCCCTGACTGGGGATAGAACTTGCAGCTTTGGTGTATCAGGATGACAACTAACCAACTGAGATACCTGGCCAGGGTGTGTATATTGAGTTTTTTATTAACAGTACTCAAACTTGACTACATGTTGAAATCACCTGGGAAGTTTCAAAAACTTCTACCTGTCTCACACTCCCAGAGATTCTGGTTTAATTGGTGTAGGATATAGCCTGGGCATTGGAATTTTTAGTTTTCCAAATGATTCTAATGTTCAGTAGTGTTTTAGAACTGCTGTTCTACACAATGATTCCCAAATGTATGATGTATGAAAATCACCAGGGAGTTTTGTTTTAACTTAGATTTTTAGAGGATTTTTAAGTTTACAACAAAATTGAGAGAGGGTACAGAGATTTCTCATATATTTTCTGCTCCTATCACATTATCACCAGCACTCATCAGAATGGTACATTTTTTACCAAGGATAAAACTACATTGACACATCATAATCACCCAAAGTTCATAGTTTAGCTTAGGGTTCACTTTTGGTGTTAGACATTCTGTAGATTTGGATAAAAGTATAATGATTTAATTCCATTATTAAAATATCATACCTAAATTTCTTTAAATAAATTAAAAATAACCCTGGCCAGGTAGCTCAGTTGGTTAGACTATTGTCCCAATTCACCAAAGGTGCTGGTTCGATTTCTGGTCTGGGCACATAAAAGAAGCTACCAATGAATGCATAAATAAGTGGAACAGCAAATCTCTGTTTTTATCTCTTCCTCTCTCTTTGTTTCTAAAAACAATCAATAAATTAAAAAGTATCACACAGTATATTTTCAATGCCCTAAAAATTCTATTTGCTTGTTCATTCCTGCTTTCCACTGCCTCACAACCACTGATCCTTTCACTGTCTCTGTAGCTTTGTCTTTTCTAAACTTCCATATAGTTGGAATTATACAGCGTGTAGCCTTTTCACATTGGCTTCTTTCACTTAGCAATATACACTTAACTTTCCTGCATGTCTTTTCATGGTTTGATAGTGCATTTCTTTTTAGTGCTGAGTAATATTCTATTATCTGGATGTACCAGAGTTTTGGTAATTATGAATAATCAATGTTTTGGCAGTGATGAATAAAGGTATTCTAAACATACACATTCAGGTTTTTTAGTGTACTTTAAGTTTTCAACTTATTTGGGTAAATATCAAGGCATGCCATTGCTGGATCATATGGTAAGATTATATTTAGTTTTGTAGGAAACCACCAAATTTTCTTCCAGAGTGGCTGTACCATTTCCATCCCCACCAGCAATGAAAGAGTTCTTGATGCTCCATATCCTCTCCAGCATTTGGTATTGTCATTGTTTTGCAGTTCGGTTATTCTAATAGGTGTGTAGTAGTCTAGGGACTTGATTCTTTTTTTAAATAACAAAAACAACAGATTCATTGGTTTCATACTCTTTTTTTTAAATTTTCACATGAGGATATGTTTATTGATTTGAGAGAAAGAGAGAGGGAGGGAGGGAGGGTGAGAGAGAGAGAGAAAGAGAAACATCAATGTGTGAGAGAGACATCAATCATTTGCCTCCCCTACTTGCCCTAACTGGGGATGGAACCTGTAACCTAGGTGTGTGCCCTGACTGGAGACTGAACGCACAGCCTTTTGGCTCCAGCCAGCTGAGCTACCTGACCAGGGTAAAATCACCTTCTCTTAAAGCATTGTGTTGGGTGTTAATTTGGGCTGGCCTCACACTTCTTATTTGTCAGGTCCAGTGGGTCTGGGGCAGGACCCTGGAGCTTGTATTTTGAAGCAGCACCCAGGTGACTCTAATGTAGTAGATCTGTGGTTCACAATTTTGAAAAATGTTTCTTAGAGTAAATTTTCAGTGTATCTCTTTTGAGGCAACCACTGGCCAGCAGTGACCTTGAATGCTGCAGCTGCTCATGATACGAGAAAACATACACATGGACTACCGAGTCCTGTGGAGGAATAGGAACAGCATGGCCACTCTCTCTAGTGGAGAGCACTCTGTTTTCCCACCTGAGGAGGCTTTTCTTAAAAATATAGATACAGTTTGTTGATTACAGTTGGCAGGGAAGATCAAAAGGAATAGATAACTTTCAAAGGGCTGACAAAGCTCACACTGAGATTTTGGGCTGAGATTTTGGGGTTTTATCACTTAAAAGGCTACAGGACCTAAAAGGCTAGTTTCGTTTCCTGCCTGTGTCTTCATATTTTAATTCAAGAGCATCCTCCAGCAAGCGGGTCTCACAGGATCTTGCATATCCTGTGCCCCAGGTCTAATTACCCTGGGGGTCTGCTTACTCTGGTCTGGACTGCACTGCCCCTGTTATTTACGCAGGCCTGAGTCGGGCAGAGGAGGAAAGGCAGCCGGGAGACTTGGATTTCTCACAGCAAGAACAAGGACTCAGGCTTTGTCAAAGCTGAGGGGGCAGGGGTAGATGTCGATCACCCCCTCATTTCCACTCCCTGAGTCTCTTCCCTGGGGCCTCCACGTGATCATGCCTGTCTTAGGCAATTCCCCCCTTGGGGAACCTTACCCATCATTAGCTAACTGATCAAGCATTGGGGGCCAGGCAAGGAGCAGAAGCAGTGCTCCTGCCAGGGAGATAAGCTTGTCTCCTTAGTGGCTCCTGGTCCAGAGGTCTCTCACTCAGCCTTAGCCATGGGGGGTTACAGCTTCCTGAGACCAGGCAGGGTAGACCCCAAAATTCTTGCATGTATCATCTTGATACTCTTAAAATTACATGGCATTAAAGTTTCCCTGAGTATTTTTTAATCAATACTCATCATACACATAGCAAGATTCTTGGCTGGCCTGTGGGTTTTATTATGGACATTAGTGTGTACTTTAGGTCTTTGTTCTATTTAAGCTCCATGGGACTTTTAGCTGGGCAGGAAACTAAAAGGACTAAAAGAATATACAGTAGTTAAAAACAACCTTAAGGCTTTTTGATTGTTTGGTACATATAACTTTAGGCATTGATGATGTGAATTAACTGAAAACCAGCAAGTGACTGGTCAGTATGATCTACAGCCATAAGGAATGTGGGAACTCTTCATACTGAACCCTTGACTTGAAGGGAAACAGCTACAGAGAGGGACATTCCAGCAGCTACAGACACGAACCTCAAGTCAGATTCCACTCCTCACATATTGGTGACCAGAGTTGACATTTGTCCTTTTAATCATATTTACTCCCATAGTCATGTTATCAATCATGGCATTTTAGAAATGAAAAATAAAATAAAAATGGCTTAGCTGCTAACTAGAAAATATAATTTACAAAATAATTAGATTTGTAAGTAGTTCTGTGGTGAAGGGTATTTGTTAATTTAAGCAGAAGTTGTGTTTTATTAGTATATGTTAAAAATCAATTGCATAACAATTTAAATGTATAAGGTATGCATAGAAAACAAATATTTTGTCACTGTATTTCTTCCTAATGACACTAATGGAGTGAAGCACAGGACTTTTCTACCCTTTTAACAAAAGAAATACATATTCAGGAAAAAAATGACAAAAACATACAAATATGTACCTTACAATTTTTTTTTTAATTCTACTTCTCAGCAATAACTACTATTAAAAAGTTTGGTGAGTATTTCAGGGAAAAATCCTATTAAAAGAACTCACTGATGACCCCAGCCCCAGCTGGGTTGCTCATTTGGTTAGAGAATCTTCCTGATATGCCAAGGTTGTGGGTTTGATCCCTGTCAGGGCACATACAAGAATTAACCAATGATTGCATGAATAAATGGAACAACAGATCTTTGTTTTTTTTTCTCTCTCTCTCCCTCTCCATTCCATTCTCCTCCTTTCTAAAATCAACAAATAAAAATTTAAAAAAAAAGAACTCACTGATAGATCTTTTTTGAATTACTTCTAGGGACATATATAATTATTTTGTCTTAGTGATATAATTAGCAATAATATGATGTTAGATAAAAACTAAACTTTATAAGTCACAGTGTAAACATTCCCTGTATAAGAATTTTAAAAAAGTAATTACCTGTCTATTTAGGTCTACAGATAAATTTTGCCTTGTTTGATGCTTGCCCGGATGCCCTCCCTACACCAACCATGTGTCTCCTCCACCATGTGCTTAATTTCTGCATCTCATTCCTTTTGGAGGTTCCATAGTGCAGGAACTGCTGATGGGGAACTGCCTACAATTTGCTTTGCTGTTTAGAGCAGGTGTTCCAGCCTTCATTCTTGACTGCTTATAAACTCCATAATTCACTAACTGAAACGTTATACTGGAAAACATTGAAATACCCAGTTCGGTGATAACATTATGTCCTCATTGGGTGACTAAAATACTATTAATAAATAGTTTGAATTATTTCTTGAGGAAAATGAAGTGCCCTAGTAAATTATTAGCAACCTTTCTTACCTTTCAAGTTAACAGTTTGGATTGGTCTTATAAAAGTCATATGTTTATTTAGGAAATAGTGGGGGAAATTAAAATGTAAGGGTAATTTTACAAATGCCATAGTAAAATAAAAGCAGCCAATATTAACACTGACCTCCCAAACGTTTACTCCCTACCCTGTCTGCATCTCTAAAGACATTTTGTTCCCAAAAAAGAAATAGATTGATTCCATAGAGTGGGGATAAAAGGTAGGTTATTACTAATATTAGTTTCCTTTTTTTATGTAAATATTCTGGATTAGTTATAGAAAAGATTATGGTAATTTGCAGAAGATATACACGTGATTCACCTACTTTATCACTGGATGGCACTGTGGGTTCACGAACTGCACTAGAAATAGGATCTCTTGGTCACTTAAAATACCATACTCCATCTTTCTGGAGAATACTTTTTTATATTCACTTGTAATGTTTGTACTATAATGTTTTATATTCACCTGTACTTGTTACTCATTTCCGAGTACACATTTAAATTTATATTGTGTTTATTAGGTAGAACCTTTTAATATGCATTCAAAATATATATTTGTCCTGTAAAGGAAAAGTCTCAGTTAAAAAAAAACACTTAATTTTAAGGTTTTGTTGAATTATATTCTTTCCATTTGGTAACTGTATTTAGATGTGTGGGGCACTAGTTAGGAATATGGATTCTGGAGCTAGACTACTGAGATTTAAACCTTTAATATGTTACTGAGTAGTTGAGGCCCTTGGTGAAGTCTAGAAATGGCTCTATGCCTCAGTTTTCTCATTTATTAAATGAGGATAATAACAGTGTTTGCCCCCTAAAATTGTTGTGAGGATTAAAATAAGTTTACATATGTAAAGTGCTTACTCAGTGCCCATTGCATAGTTAGCACTGAAAACTGTTAGCTTTTATTATTATATTATTATTACCATTGTCTCCACGTTAGTTTCCTTTTTATTATTCCATTTTCTCCAACCCCTCTTTAGCATTCTCTCACCTTTTACTACACTTCTTGACCCTCCTAACATAGGAGCATATTGGTTGCAGCAATTGTTTAGAATATAAACATTAAAAGTAATAGTCTTACTTAGCTACTGCTTTTTAGGTCATGTACATGTTAAAATGTCTCAGCGAAAATTAAGTTAAAAATACCAATGACATATTTATTGCTTATTGTAAATATGCATTCAAGGCACGTGTATACTGGCTGGTGCTTAGACTAGGCAGAGAACTGAGATAATTTCCCAAGTCCTGGAAATACTTATTTGCTAATAAGCTGCAGTAATAGTGTCATAGGTGGGCACAGGTAACCAGGTTCTTAGTGATCGGGACAAAGAATTGAACCAAATACCCAGAGTTTATAGAAGAGAACATGGGAGCAGGCCAACTCCAGGCAGAGATTGACCTCATGGGCTGGAGGGACTCTATTCTTATAGGGCAGATCCTTCCTGGCTAGTTTTGGTGTGCTTTTACTGAGTATGTACAAGTAGTTGTATTACTTTAAAGCTATTGCACATGTGGTCTCCCATGATCCTCCCCGATTGGCCACCAGGGAAGAGGGTCCCACAATGCTACCTAATTGACCCCTGTTTCCCATGGGGTCCCCCTGTACTAGGCTCACCTTTCCCTTTGCCAGTGAATTATAGCTCTCTATGTTAGAGATTGGTGAAAAAGAAAGGAGTTATTTATTCAACTTATACAGACTAAAAGTAATGACTTAATGTTTTCGTCAAAATCCCAAAGTCCCTTAAAACACCCACAAACACACACAGTCCTTCCTATCTGGGGTACTGTATCTCAGGAAAAGAAATAGAAGTCCATGGCTCAGGCAGCTTCTGGTTCTTCCCAGTAATCCTTGCTTGGCTGCTAGGCCTTCCTTGGTTCTCAACACCATCAGCTGTGTTGCTGGGATCTCCAGCTAAAGCCTTGTGGTGGTTCTCTGCTGAAGCCTCATGGTGATTCTTTGCTAAAGCTGCATGGTGATTCTTCTCATATCTGCAGGGTGGGGGGGTCCCCCAGGGTTCCCCCTATGCCAAAAGTGCATGGTCCTCTTTACATGGCTGCAGCTGCGTGCTTCTCTTCAATGGCTGCCGAGTCTGGGTTTAAATATCCTTCTAGCTTTACTGGGCTCCATCATGAGTCTGCACAGGGGTGGCCCCATGTCGTGGAGCCAATCATCTCCAAGCTCTTATGCAGGCACTGTAACTAGGGGGAGTTGCCTCCCAGTTACATTTTAGGGGGAAGTTTCTTCCATCCCCCTGGCTCAAAGCATGGCCACAGCTATTTAACATATCTATGCAACCCGTTAAAGGTTATAGATATGTTAAATGGCCATGCCAGAGGTAGCTGCAAAGGTTAGTTGCTATGCAAAACAGCTCTCAATGGCCCTGCTCCATGTGTCCTTTCCCCCAACTCACACCTGTGGTAGAGGGTGAGGACATCCTATATATCTTTCTAATATTTCCAGGACACCTTGAGTTTTGAACCCCATTACAAATCCTTCTTTTGGGGACCCTCTGGCTGTACCCTCCTACAATAGTACTCTGGTTCATATTGAACTCTTTTACTAAGTGAACTCAGTTATTATTGAGGTAATGTTACAGAATAGGGCCAAGGAGGGTACAATATACTATCACCAAAAGGACTCCCCACTAGGTTTGCATTGTCTTCCACTGGAGGAGAGACATCTCTCAATGCCAAAGATTTGAGAAAAGGAAAGGGAATGTTTATTTAAAGCTATACAAACTTAAAGTAGTGACCTGTGTCTTCATTAAAATATCGAAGTCCTTTAGGATACCTACAGATGCACACAGTCCTTCTTTCTCCCTCTGCCCTAATCTGGGGTACTGTATCTCAGGTAAAGTAGAGGTCTGTGATTCAGGCTCCTGGCACCGTCAGCTGTGTTGTTGTCAGCATCTTCCGTTAATCTAAAGCCATGTGGCACCTTCTCAAGGCCCACTGGCAAAAGTCCTTGCACCCCTTTTTTCCAGGCAAAGTCTCTCTTATTTCTTAAGCCATGTGGCCAAAGAGTGTACCCCAAAGCCATGGGGTCCTCACTCTTGCCAAAGCCACAGGGGTTCCCCCATCAAAGCTGTGGGGATCCCCACTCTTGAAAAACTGCGTGGTTCTCTCTCTTAGCATGGCTGCCGAGTCTGTGTTTAAATCCCCATGCCAACCTTCCTCTGTACCCCCATTTCCTACAATCAGTTACACCTGCCAGCATTCCTGTATTATTCCAGATTTACTGGGCTGCCACTGTGAGTCTAGGCAGGTGTGGCCCCATGTAATGGAGCCAGTCTTCTCCAAGCTCTCACACAGGCCCTGTAACCAGGGGGAGCTGCCCCCCAACCCCCAGTCACATCTTAGGTGGAAGTCCCTTCCATCTTCCTGGCTCAAAGCATGGCCACAGGTATTTAAAATATCTATGCAACCAGTTAAAGGTTATAGTTATGTTAAATGACCATGTCAGAGGTTAGCTGCAAAGCTGTTGTTGTATAAAACAGCTCTGCATGTTCCTGCTCCATATGTCCCTTCCCCCAACTCACACCTGTGGCAGAGAGAAGGGGTGAGGACATCGTATATATCTTTCTAATATTTCCTGGACACCTTGAGTTCTGGACCCCATTCCAAATCCCTATTTGGAACCCCCCTCTTGGCTGCACCCTGTAACAGTAACAGTAACAGGTCCAGGCCTTTAGCATTAAATTGGTGAAAATCAGTACACTGAAACAAAGCTCAACATAAATCAGTGCAGCTAGTATCACTGAATACAGGTAAGCTCTTGAAATTTTTCTCCAGTTTTTCTTTGTGTTGTTTTTATTTTTGGTAATATCAGCAAACTCCTCTTGACTTTAGTGTATCATTTCCTGAGCTTTCCCATATACACTCTAGAACAGGTGTGTCAAACTCATTTTCACTGGGGGCCACATCAGCCTCACAGTTGCTTTTAAAGGGACGAAATTTAGGACTGTATGAATGTGACTACTCTTTAACTGTTAAGGGGTTGAAATTACATTCCACCCTTTGAAGGCAACTACAAAGCTGATGTGGCCCCCTGGTGAAATGAGTTTGACACCCCTGCTCTAGAATGTCCCATGTGCATGGGAACATGTTGAAAATCAGAGGCCAACATTTTTTAAGGTGATCAATAATAATGGTATTTTGATTCTACCCTGGCCTCAAAATTTATATTAAGAGTAATCTAAAAGGACACATGACAGCTACTTTTTGCCTTCTTTTTCTTAAACATGGTCCCTTTCTCTTATGCTTCTTTTAAAACCTGCTTTTTGTTATTTCCTCCCTCCCCCTGTTCCTCCCTCCCTCTCTCCTTTCCTCTTTCTTCCCTTCCTGTTTCTTAAATCTCCTTGTTTTCTTGCTACAGTAAAAGTGACCTTGTTGTAGTTTGGGGGCTATGGTAGAATTTCAAATACTTATTATTTTTGAGCATACTAAAAACGTAGAAAATATCAGTAAGCATACTAAAGCAGATCTGAGACTGAAAACAAATCTAGTGGGAAGTACAGGAAGGTAGATGGAATTTAAAAGTGGTTTGTTGAGGTAGACTCTTGACAAATGCTCATATGTCCTGTTTCTTGTGGTTTGGTGGTGATTACTGCTGGAACAGTATCTGGAAATACAAAACATTGATGTGGACTGTTTTAAGAACTTCTATTTGTGTCCTTTACCAATTTTTTTTCTCTGTCTTAATTCTTGGGACCTTGGATGTGGTTTGTGGAAAATACTTTTTTCTAGCAGGCAGGTTTATGATGCTTATGCCCTAAGGGAGAGGAGTGATAAATAAAAGTGTTCTTGTCTTTGGAAGCACAGACTTTTCTATTTGTTTTACTTTATTTATTATGTTTAAAGATTTTATTTATTCATTTTTAGAGAGAAGGGAAGGGAGGGAGAAAGAGAGGGAAACATCAATGTGTGGTTGCCTCTTACACGCTCCCAACTGGGAATCTGGCTGGCAACCCAGCCATGTGTCCTGACTGGGAATTGAACCAGTGACTCTTTAGTTCACAGGCCTGTACCCAATCCACTGAGTCACACTAGCCAGGGCTTTTTACTTTTTTTTTTTTATTGTTGACATTATCACAGATGTCCCCATTTCCCAACCCCCTTTCCCATCTCCACCCAGCCCCAGCCCCGCTTCTTTCTGGCCATCCCTTGGGTTATACATATATGTTATTTGGTTAATACCTTCCTTTCCCCTCCAACAGCTGTCAGCTGTTCCATGTATCCATGCCTCTGTTTCCATTTTGTTCATTAGTTTATTTTTGTTCATTAGATTCCACATATAAGTGAGATCACATGGTATTTGTCTTTTTCTGAGTGGCTTATTTCACACAGCATAATAATCTCCAGACCTATCTATTTATTAGGGCAGGCTGGGCAAAAACCATCTGTGTATGAATCTACATAATGTGACAAGTGAAAGAGAATATTCCTGAACACTATCCTATCTAGTTTCAGACATTTTTATTGAAAGAGCCATTTAAATCAGAGGTTTGTCTTCTGTAGGAATTTTACTGCTTGGGTTTTCAAGATCTCCATCAGTATCCATATACAGTCTTTAGACAAACCAAAAGTCTTCATAGCTTTGAAAAGCAATGATGATTTTAATAAAAATTCTTAGTTTTTCATATTTCCTTAAGAATAAACAATTAAATAATATTCTTAACTCTTAAAAATATCCATTTTTGCCAGTTGCTCAATTTCTGATTTGAAATCTGTTATAATGTTCTCTCTCTCTCTCTTTGCTTAAATAACGCAATGGTTAGAAAAGCAATAATAAGACATCTAAAGATGGTATTTCAATTTGTCCAACAGTGTTGAATTTAAGTCTGGTCCTTGTTTTTAAGTATCAAGCAAGTAAAATGGCTTGGCTTTTATTTTTCTTTGTTATTATCTAAGAGGTTTTTTAAATAGAATATGATTATGAACCAGGAGTTGCAAAATCAAATACTTAAATGTTCTAGGCAGGTAATTAAAATGAGTCAACTGAGCCTGACAAAAACAGTAGGGAATAGTAGTGGATATCGACTAAAAATCCACATCCTATGTTAGACCATAGTCACTATTCAATCCAGCCAATTGCTACCATGTGAGATCATGGTCCTAAGATTAGGGAGTGCTTGGAAATGTTTAACTAGTTTTCTTAAAGGAAAAAGAACCCCTGATATGTAACATTTGCCAATTATCACAGTGTAAATATTCCCATATAGCTCTTTTCAAGCTTGTAATATTGTCACTAAACATTTTTGGAAGAGATATTAACAATGGGCTTTTATGAGCTAGTGTAAGCTAGTTCTCTACACCATTATGCCAATGTAGATAGAATTTCAATATTGAAACAAGAAATCTGAATTTTTATATAAAATATTTTTATTTTGAGATACTATGTAGGCCAAACAAAACATGTTAATAAACTGAATCATGCTTAGGAGGTGCCAATTTATAACTTCTGGAGGTAAGCTGATCAATAATTGTCTTAGAAATCTTACTAGAAATCAATTTTTGCTACTTTGTAGTCAAACTGCAGATGTTTAATCAATGGTTCCACTGGTATTTTTCTAAACAGTGTTTTAATGCTTGTTTAATATTTGTAACAGTTAAGAAATTTGTCTTTGATTAATAAAAACAATAAATATATTTGGAATTTCTAAAGTTGATTAACCAGGTTTGTCTTTTGCGGGTGTTGTTTTTCCTAGATGTATTACTTGTGTCAGTGAAAGATGGAAAACACCAATTTAATTTATAGATGTTATTAAATTGCTGTGTATTAAAAACCCTACGTTAGCTGTTTGGTCTGTGTTGGCTTGGGTAAGATATATATATTTTTTAGTGATAATTTTCATTCTGATTTTGGAGTATTTTTCAAAGCACTTTTATAATGTTATTCTGTAATCATACAAACAGGGCTATGAGGAGATTGGTGATGTTTTGCAAACGATTCAGGGTTCAGGACTCTGTAGTGAGGGTTTAAGCTGCAACTGGGATTCAGGCCTGTTGACTGAGGATTCAAATTTCTTCCTACCAAACTGCTAAGGATGTCAAAAAGATTAAAAGATTATTCCCTTTTTAGAACTGGCTTGCCCTCCAATTGTGGTTAAGGAGTAGGTGGAGGATGTGGCTAAGAGAATGATCATTGTCTGATGAATATGAGAACTGACAGAACAAAGCAGTGGCTTCTTAAGGGTTTTATCATGTTACAGTCTTCTAGAATATAAAAACATATTTGTGGGTATGTTAGACTGCAGATCATATTCAAATGTGCCAAATTAAGGATATATGAGAATATGGATGTATGATATAGTGTATCATCAAAGACTGGTTATGTGGGTGTATTTTTGAGGTGTTGTTGGAAAGCCCCACACGTCTACAATTTGCATCTTAGATCTTAAAATCCACCTGGCTTGTGTCATGTGTCCAGTTGTTGTTGATGAGTTCTGAATGGTAAAAGTTAGTGATGTTTTGAAATCAATTTACTTGATTTTAGTCTCCAGTGAGATGTGTTAAGACATAGGAAAGGTTTACCAGGTGTTTCTATATGTGGTGGAATATTCTCATTGTTTCTGTTCTTGTGAAGTGACTCCCAAATTAGTAAAGACAGCCTGTATATTTGCCAAATGCATTTTGTGTGTGTGGGTGGGAGAGGGGGCAGGGAAGTGTGAAAAGAAAGTGCTTATCATACAGACTTAACTTTGAACTGATTCCATAGGCCTGCTTCCAATCAGATTGCTGCTCTGAAACTACTTATGTCACTGGGCTTTAACATGTTTAATGTGTGTCTTCTGACTCTGTGTTTCATAGGGCAGAGAATCCAACTATTCTTACCACTATCTTTCCAGCACCTAGCATACTGCCTGAGCAACGTAGTTAATAAATAAATACTTGCTGAATAAAAATTAAAATGTAAATGCAAGGTTTTTTAAACTTTCAAATAAAGTGAAATTAGTATATAAAAATATAGAATGTGATTTTTTGTTTATTAACATAGCAGTTCTTGGCACTTTTGTACCTGTATGAATTCATTGTATGAATTTTTGCTTGAAGTATAATCATATAACATGTATTTTACCTGCTGAATCATTTGGTCCCTGACCGTATGATTTCTTGTTTTAATCCACACCTGGCTTTATGCTTTTCCCCAGAACTCCCATGAGGTCACTTAAAAAAGAGTCACCACTAAAGAACTTAATCAGGTACTGCATTCAGTGATTTTCTCCTGTTATTCTGGGAACTGTTCCACAGGAGCTCAGAGAGCAGTACAATGTGACACAGCCAGACAAAAATCATCATCAGATTCATCTTTATATTCTTAGGTGTTAGTCACTAAGAATGATCAGATATGTAAGATAATTTGTTTCTTTCTATTGCACGGGCATGGTTTATAAGCTGCTGTTATGTGCAGGGTTGTTTTATTACAATTTTGTGATTTAAAGGATTCAGAAAAATAACAGGATTATAAACTCCTTTGCCCATCAATTGGGGAAACTGCCTGGAAGATTCATTCCTTTAACTCAAAGGCTTTGGGGTTTTCATTAATTTTCTGTTACAATCTGTATATCCTGGAAAAGGAAACATCATGTGCAATCTATACTTGATACCATTTTTGGCCATTTGGCTATGCATTATAGCTATTGTTCTATCTTTTTCCTCTTTTCACTGCCAATATTTGTATTTGATGATTCTGCTTCCTACTTACTTTCCTTAACTCCTTGAATTACAATGTCCACTCCAATTTCTCTATTGATACTGCTTTTAAAGGCTAATTTCTTTCGTTTTTCCATTTTTTGTAAACTTCATTGTTGTTCAAGTATAGTTGTCTGCCATTTCTCCCCACCATTCGCCCCAACCACAGCATTCCCCACCTCCCTCCCCTGATTCTACCCCACCCTTGGTTTGTCCATGTGTCCTTTATAATTGTTCCTGAAAACACTCCCCCCCCATTTTCCCCTCCCATCTTCCCTCTCATTACTGTCCATTTGTTATTAATTTCAATGTCTCTGGTCATATTTTGCTTGCTTGTTTGTTTTGTTGATTAGGTTCCACTTAAAAGTGAGCTCCTATGATATTTGTCCCTCACCACCTGGCTTATTTCACTTAGCATAATGCTCTCCATTTCCATCCACACGGTTGCAAAGGTTAGGAGCTCCTTTCTTTCAGCTGCACAGTATTCCATTGTGTAAATGTACCATACTTTTTTGATCCATTGATTTACTGATAGGCACTTAAGTTGCTTCTAACACTTGGCTACTGTAACTTGTGCTGCTGTGAACATTGAGGTGCATAGGTTCTTTTGGATTGGTGTTTCAGGGTTCTTAGGATATAATCCTACCAGTGGAATTGCTGGGTGAAAAGGCAGTTCCATTTTTAGTTTTCTGAAGAAATTCTATACTGTTTTCCACAGTGGCTGCATCAGTCTGCATTCCCTCCAACAGTGCACTAGGGTTCCCTTTTCTCCACATACTCTCCAATATTTGTTGTTTGTTGATTTGTTTATGATGGCCATTCTGACCAGTGTGAAGTGGTATCTCTTTGTGGTTTGAATTTGCATCTCTCTGATGGCTAGTGATGCTGAGCATCTTTTCATATGTCTCTGGGCCTTCTGTTGACCTCCTTAGAGGTGTGTCTGTTCAAGTCTTTTGTTCACTTTTTATTTGGGTTTCTTGTCTTCCTGGAGTGGAGTTGTGTGAGTTCTTTATATATTCTCGAGATCAAACCCTTGTCTGAGGTATCATTGGCTAATATATTTTCCCAAATAGAAGGTTCTCTTTTTATTTTAATGCTGTTTTCTTTAGCTATGTAGAAGCTTTTTATTTGATGAGATTCCATTTGTTTGTTCTTTCCTTTATGTCCCTTACTCTAGGGGATATATCAGTAAAAATCTTACTGTGTGGAATATCTGATATTTTTCCACCGATGTTCTCCTCTAGGACTTCTGTCGTATCACGAGTTATATTTAAGTCTTTTATCCACCTTGAATTTATTTTTGTGTATGGTATAAGTTGGTGATTGAATTTTATTTCTTTGCATGTAGCTGTCCAGCTCTCCCAACACCATTTGTTCATTTGTTTGTTCTTATGCCAGTACCAGGCTGTTTTGATTACAGTGGCCTTGTAATACAGTTCAACATCAGGTATTGTGATCCCTCTGACTATATTCTTCCTTCTCAAAATTTGTTGCAGCTATTTGGGGTTGTTTATGTTCCATATAAATCTTTGAAATGTTTAATCTATGTCTGTGGAATATGCCATTGGTATTATAATAGGTATTGCATTGAATCTATAAATTTCTTTGGGTAATGTGGACATTTTGATGATGTTAATTCTTCTAATCCATGAACACAGTATATACATCCACTTGTTTGTGTCTTCCTTAATTTCTTTCTTCAGTGTTTTATAGTTTTCTGAGTACAGGTCTTTTACCTCCTTGGTTAGGTTTATGCCTAGTTACTTTATTTTTCTTGTTGCTCTATGAAATGGGATTTTTTTCCTGATTTCTGTTTCTGATATTTCATTGTTGGTATACAAATATGCCTTTAATTTCTGCTTATTGACTTTGTATCCCTCTGTTTTGCTAAATTCATTTACTAGGTCAAGTAGTTTTTTTGGTGGAGTCTATAGAATTTTCTATGTACACTATCGTATCATCTGCAAACAATGACAATTTTCTTTCCTCTTTTCCAATGTGGATGCCTTTTATTTCTTTTTCTTGTCTGATTGCTGTGGCTAGGACATCCAGTGCTATGCTGAATAAGAATGGTGAAAGTGGACATAATTGTCTTGTTCCTGATCTTAGAAGGAAGTTTTTAGTTTTTACCCATTGAGTATTGTTTGGCTGTATGTCTCTCATATATGGCTTTTATTATGTTGAGGAATGCTTCCTCTATTCCCACTTTGATGAATGTTTTAATCATAACTGGGTGCTATACCTTATCAAATGCTTTTTCCACATTTATTGCTATGATCATGTGATTTTTGTCTTTTGTTTTGTTTATGTGATGTATTGCCTTTATTGAGTTGCAGATATTGTACCATCCTTGAATCCCTGGGATGAATCACACTTGATCATGGTGTATGATCTTTTTAACATATTGCTAGATGCAGTCTGCCAATCTTTTGTTTGAGGATTTTAGAGTCGAAGTTCATCAGTGATATTGACCTGAAGTTTTCTTTCTTTGTTATATCTTTATCTGGCTTTGGATTTGAATGATGCTGGCTTCATAAGAAGAGTTAGGGAATTTCTCATCTTCTTGGATTTTTTGGAATAATCTGTGAAGTGCAGGGGTTTGCTCTTCCTTGAATGCTTTGTGGAATTCTCCTGTGAAACCATTTAGTCCAGGGCTTTTTTGTGTGGGGAGTTTTTTGATTACTGCACCAATTTGATGGGCTGTTATTGGTCTGTTCAGGCTTTCTGCTTCTTCTTCATTCAGTTTGGAAGATTATATTTTTGTAGAAATTTGTCCATTTCATCTAATTTTTCAAATTTCTTGGCATATAGTTTTTTGCAGTAATTTTTATAATCATTTCTATTTCTGTCATGTCAGTTGTAATCTCTACTCTTTTATTTCTGATTATGTTTATTTGGGTCCTCTCTCTTTTTTTCTTGATGAATCTGCTTAAAGGCATGTTGATTTTGTCTAGTTTTTTCAAAGAACCAGCTCCTGGATTTATTGATCCTTAAAATAGTGCTTTTAGTGTCTATGTTGTTTAATTCTGCTCTGATCTTGGTTATGTCCTTCCTTCTACTTGCTCTGGGCTGTCTTTGTTGTTGTTCCTTGGGTTCTTGTAGGTGTAGGGTTAGGTTTTTTATTTGAAATGTTCTGCCTTTTTTAGGTAGGCCTGTAACACTATGCACTTCTCTCTTAGGACTGTCTTCACTATGTCCCATAAGTTTTGGATTGTTATGAGTTCATTTTTGTTATTTCCAGAAACTTTTAGATTTCTTTCTTGATCTCATTCTTAACCCATTCATTGTTTCATAGCATGCTATTCAATCTCCATGAATTTGAATTTTTGAGTTTTTTCTTAAGGTTGGTTTTTAGTTTCAGTCCCTTTTGATCAGAGAAAATGCTTAATATGATTTCAATTTTCTTGAATTTTTTGAGGCTTGTTTTATGTCCTATCACATGGTCTATCTTTGAAAATGTTCCATGTGCCTTTGAAAAGAACGTGTATTTAGCTTCTTTTGAGTGAAAATTTATATATATATATATATATATATATATATATATATATATATATATATATAGATAGATAGATAGATAGATAGATAGATAGATATATATATATATATCCCAGGTAAGTCCATTTGATCTAGGATATTGTTCAGTTCTGCAATATCTCTTCTGATATTTTGTTTGGAACATCTATTCATTTTTCACAGTGGGATGTTAAAATCCCCTACTATAAGAGTATTGTTTATATCTTTCTTGACATCTCCTAGAGTTTCCTTATGTATTTGGGTGCTCCTGTGTTGGGTGCATATATGTCTATAATGTTTATATCTTCTTGATGGATTCTTCCATTGAGTATTATGAAGTGTCCTTCTGGGTCTCTTTTTATGGCTCTTTTTTGAAGTCTATTTTGACTGATATGCATATTGCTACACTGGCTTCTTTTCCCTTTTCGTTTGCATGGAATATTTTTTTCCAAATTTTCACTTTCAGTCTGTGTAGGTCTTTTGTTCTGAGGTGCATCTCTTGTAGGCACCATATTTATAGGTCATGTTTTCTTATCCATTCAGTTACTCTATGTCTTTTGATTGGAGTAATTAATCCTTTAACACTGAAAGTTATTATTGATAGGTATTTGTTCATTTTTTTCCACTTTGTACCTTTGTTACTCTATCTTTCACCTCTTTCCTTTCTCTTCTTATGGTAGTCCCTTTAGTAAATCTTATAGAGCTGGTTTGCTGGAGATGTATTCTTTCAGCCTCCTTTTGTCTGGGAAATTCCTTATTTGGTCTTCCATTTTAATTGAGAGTATTGCTGGGTACAGGAATCTTGGTTGCAGGCCTTTGTTTTTTATTACTTGGTATAGCTCCTGCTATGCTCTCCTGGATTTAAGTGTTTCTGCTGAGAAATCAGCTGCCAGCCTTATCGGAGACCCTTTGTATATTACTTCTCATTTCACCCTTGCTGTTTTTAAGATTCTCTCTTTGTCTTTAATATTTGGCATTTTTAAATTAGGACAGGTCGTAGAGTTGGCCTCTTTGGGTTCATCATGATTGGGACTCTGTGCTTCCTGAACTTGCATGCTTTTTTTTCTCTCCAGGTTTGGAAAGTTTTTTGTCATTTTTTTTTTCCAAACAGGATTTCTATCTGTTGTTCCTTTTCTTCTCCTCCTGTTATTCCTATGATTCAAATGTTTCAGCATTTCATGGTATCTTGGAGTTCTCTTAAGCTATCTTCATATTTTTTGAGTCTTTTTTCATGCAGCTGCTCTACTTGGGTGTTTCTTTCCACCTTGTCTTCCAGTTTATGTACTTATTTGTTACTCTGCCTCATCCATCCTGCTTGTAATTCCTTCCAGTGTGTTTTTTATTTCTGAGATTTTATTGTTCATTTCTTCCTGGGTTTTGTTTATAGTTTCTGTTTTCTTGTTCATACTGTTGTAGTTCTCACTCACTTCCTTGAAGTTGTCTGTGAGTTCCTTGAACATCTTTATAACCATTATTTTGAAATCTATATCTGATAGTTTGGTTACCTCCATTTCATTTAGCTCTTTAGTTGGTAGTATTCCATTTCTTTTGATTGCAGGTTCTTTTTTTGTCTCTCCATTTTAGGTGACTCTTTTCATTTGTTTCTGCACTTCCTGATTTTTAGCTGACTTTGTAGGGTGAACTTCAAAGTTCTGTGGGATTCAGTTGTGTGATCTCCTTGATCTCTTTGTCTGCATGCTCTAGGGTTGCCCTTTCTTCTTTTTGTGTGGGGTCTCTTGTACTTGGGTTTTTACCTTTTGGTGATTCTTTTGTTGGTAGTTTTTCTCCTCCAGGAAGTATACTGATGTCTGTTGCTCCCACCTACTCTTGTATGTGATCAGTGGTGGGGGGTAGGCAAAATGGATTAAGACAGCAGGAGAGTATTCTATGGGATTTCGAGTACCAACAAATAGAGACGAGATAGGAGATTCTTTGGATAAGTATAGAATTAATTGTGATATTTTACCCAGCTAGCCACTTTTTATAAAAGTTGAAAGGGAGATAAGAGTCTTTTTAGAGGGAGGAGGATTGTGAGCTGAATCCAGAAAACAGAGTGCTTGCCCAAGGTTAGATGATGAAGTATAGTGAAAGTAAGTGATAGTTGGTAGGCATAGTATGTAAGAGAAGAGAGTTAACCATACCAGTAATAAAATGAATGGAGTCAGGAATAAAGTGAAGTGGGCTAAGGTCAGGGAGGGTTGTAGTATTTACAATTGTATGGAATAACAGTTATTTACAACAGTACTAGAACAAGAATAATATAACAAGAAATACATGATTTGGGTAACAGGAATAGAAAGTATAGGACCAAAAGTAGTGTGTTATTGGAACATGAGTGAAGTGAAAGAAGGAAAATTAAAATACAGTATGAAAGAGAATAAGAAACTAGTTAACCAATTAAACAGAGAAATAAAATAAAGAAAACTAAACAGAAAGAGAATAAAAGATACTAATAAGTAAACATAATGAAAAAATAATAATAATTCAAGTAATAAAATGCCAGTTCTATGGGATAGCAAAGTGAAATTTGTCTCAGTTTCTTAGTTTTTGTGGTTAGCCTTGTCCTCCCACTTTGGATCTGTCTCTGGACCTTTCACAACCCCAGGTCTTATTGTCTCACTTGGGGGCAGAAAAAGAGAAAAAAAAAAGAGAGGAAATAAAAAAAAATAAGCCTCCTGCTGAATTTAAACCCACTGAATGAGTCCTGCTGGTCTTCCTGGGTACCACAGGAAGAGGGGGTAGGCTTTGCTTTTCTCCCTTCCTATGGGTTTGCAAGGATGGGGGTCAGGTCTAGGCCACAGTTGCCCAGCCTCCCACCCAGGTCCTCCGTGATCTGCTGGTCCCCCACTGTCCATCTGCGCCAGGCTTGTGCCTTTAATTCACCAGTTGCACCAAGGACTGTGCTGTGTGCCTCCTCCTTGCTCTTTGCGAGTCTGCCCACCACCACCAGGCATGCAGAGCCAGTCAAGCTCAGGTCACTGGCTCACATCAGCCTTGGGGGGAGTGGTGCCTTGAGCAACCAGAATCAGCTGCAGGGTGAGTGTCCCCTGTCAGCCTCCAGGTGACTGGCAAAACTCAGCTGCCATGCTAGTGGCCCTAACCAGGTGCAGGCAAGCAGCTCAAATCAGCCTCAGGGTTAGCAGGGCAAACCAGCTGCCTGGCAAGCTCCCTGAGTCAAGGGCAGGTGAGTAGCTCAAATCACCCTAGGGGTGAGCCAGCTCCTGCTCAAGAATTCTTTATAGAGCAGCTGGGAGCCTTTTTTTTTTTTTCAGGAGAAACCTTGTTTATTAGGTTCCTGTTAAAGGTGAGATCATATGGTATTTCTCTGCCTGGCTTATTTCATTTACCATAGTGCTCTCCAATTCCATCCATTCTGTTGCAAAGGGTAGGAGCTCCTTCTTTCTTTCTGCTGATAGAATTTCATTGTATAAATGTACTATAGTTTTTTGATCCATTCATTTACTGATGAGCACCTAAGTTGTTTCCAGCAGTTGGCTATTGTAAATTGTGCTGCTATGAACATTGGGGTGCATAGGTTCACCTTTAACAGGAACCTAATCAACAAAACAAATAAACAAGCAAAATATAACCAAGGACACTGAAATTGAGAACAGGCTGACTGTGACCAGAGGGTAGAGGGGAGGGAATTTCAGGGGAAAAGGGGAAGGGTTTGCAGGAACAAGTATAAAGGACACATGGACAATAACAAGGGGGGGGGGGTGGAAATGGGAGGGAGGTGGGATGGGGGTAAAAGGCAGAAAACTGTACTTGAACAATTAAAATAAAAAAAAATACAAATTGCAGGGCTGCAGCCCTAGAGAAAAAACAAAAGCAAAAACAAACAAACAAACAAAAAACCCCTCTTGTTTAAGCCCACTGTTCTTAACAAGCACAGGGCTTTTCACAGAACCCAACTTTCTAACAAGTCTGGAGACTATTGGGTCAGGGTCTGGTGTGGCCCAGCTCATCTCATTTATCCAGGTGTCGCCTGTTTCCACAGTTTCTCTGGTAATGACCTAGTCGGTGTCCATAGTCCCAGAGGGTGTACACCACCTCTGTGCATCTCCCACTTCATCTCTATTCCCCCAAGTGATTTCAAGCATCCAGTTCCCCTGCTGGTGCCAGGCCACCCTCCCTGCTCTGGTAGGGGAGGGAGCTGTTGATCTAACTCTCCTCTCAGTATCCTGTGGCAGGCATGGCAGGCACTGGGTGGAGGGCCACAACATCCTAGGTCCCTGCGCAGATACCAAGGACCTTAGTGCCCCAATGCAATCTCCTCACCTACTGTTTTTCAATGTCCTCTACAATTTTTTGGCCTCCAGACTTCATATAAGCTAGGGTTCTGTTAACTTCGTTCCTCAGAATATTGGCTAGGTGTTTCGCCTCGGCACAGGGAGAACTGGGGTCTGCTCCCAACTACCTCACTGCCATCTTCCCTAACCAACCTAATTTCTTTTTGTTGATTCTAAGATTCTCACTCTCATTACCCTTGACTTCACTTGGCTATTTGACATGCATTCACCACTATTCTTTTCAACATTCTGCTCCTTTGGTCTCCAGATACCACCCTTTCCGTTATTCTTCTTACCTTTACAACCTATTTTTTTGCCCATCCTTTGACTCCAGTGCTGTGCCCTCCTTGTCCTGTGCTTTCCCTCTAATTACTAAGTCTAATCATTCCCTTCAATGGTTTCAATCATGTATTAGTTTTCTATTGCTGCATAATAAATTACACAAATGTAGGTTAATATAGCAATAAGTTATTAGCTCATAGTTTCAATGGCTGAGGACTACAGGAAGGGGTAGTCTGTCTGCTCAGGTCTTAAAAGGCTGCAATCAAAGGATCTACTGGAGTGCTATTTTCATTTGGGGCTCATAGTCCTCTTTTAAACTCATTCAGGTTGTTGGCAGAATATAATTCCTTGTGTCTGTAGAGTAGTATCTTCAAGGCCAGCAGGAACATTTCTCTCTGAGCTTTACCTTCTTTAAGATTCTTTGGATTAGATCAGGCCCACTCAACACAATCTCCCTTTTTATTAAAGGTCACCAGAGCATAAAAACAGAGGTGATCATAAGTAGAGGAAAAAATGTGGCAATTAGAGATTGAAGTTACCCTGACCTAGTATAACTGAACAAAGTGTATATGAATTTCATCCCTCAATGAAACACAACTTTTTTTTTTTTTTTGTAGAAGAAACAGCATCTGGGGGTCTATGGAGTAACAAAGAAGATCTATAAGGGTCTGTGTGTATCAGCCTTTATTCATGTTCTTAGCCTTTGAACCGCCTACTGCTCCCTTGTAGAACCTTTTGGCCCCTCTGTTGCAGACTCACCCCATCTCAGTAATGACTTAAGGGAAGAATTCATCTCTCGGCTTATCCATGAATTTTTAACATCATTATATACTCACTTTTAGCCTGATAAAATCTTGACCACTTAGGATTCTCTTATTGTTCCCTAAGTCACCTTTGTTGCTTTTCTCAACCTGAATATGAGGCCTTAGGGCCTGACACTGCTATCTAACTCAGCCTCTATCTATGTTTACCCATTCAGCATGTGGTAAAACACTGAATGGTCTCATTCTGTATGATTCCAGTGGACAGAGCCACGATAAGCTTCCATTCTACTGGACAGAGAAACAGAAGAGAAAGTGACTACACCTGAGTATAAGTTAGGGAAGACTTCACTGAGAGATGACGTTTTAATCCCATAAACCCTTCACTTGTACTTTTTTACTTAGCCTCTGTGATCTTGCTTAAGACTCCACAACTTCAATTAATTCTTTTTCCTAATATATTTAAATGAGCTTCAGGGTTTTTTCTTTTATCCTCAAAAATAAAACTTTTATTTTCCTGCTTACCTGTACAGTTTCTCTCCTCCCTTTATACAACCTGTAAAATATTCTTGCAATTCCCTCATTCTTTTCATTCATTCTGTAGCCCCCTATTAATCTGGCTTTTGTTCTTACTGCTTTATTGATATTGCATCTTAGTGATCAATTCTGATTTCCTGGTCATCAAATATAATGCCTTGTTTTAGTTGTTATTTCCATTCATTAATGAATTCATTCAGAAAAGACCCAATACTTTTCCATTTCTGCTGTGACTTGAATCACAATATTTCAAACAGAAGGCCCTTTTACTTGTTTCAGCATGACTAAATTCTCTTTATCAAAGTGTCAGCTCAGATATCACTTTTCATTTCTACTTGATTTTTTAAAAAAGAAGTCTCTTGTGGAACTATTATTTCTATTTTGGATTTTAACCTTCTTGCAAGATGAAACTCTATTTATCTTGGGATCTCCCACTGCATCTGACAGAGTGCTTTGCATATTGCAAGTACTTATTAAATATCTGCCGAATGCACAAGAAGCAATAAACAAAAGTACGTTTCATTTTGTTCTCTCATGTCAAACTCCTTTTTAAAACTAGAGTTACAGAACAATGTACTATTTTATTCTAATAATAGACATTTTCAAGAACTAAGTTGTTTGAAATGTAAAATCATATTTGAAGAAGACTTTTGAAATTGAACACATGGCACACAGAGAAAAATAGATAAATAAATAATGTCATTAAGTGTTACTTTCCTTCATTTTCACTTACTCATCACATATTTTTAGTTGTTTGTAACTATTTTTTGAGTATGATTGACTAGGTCAGTGGTTCATGGTAAGAAATATGTTTGGTGTATTATCCTAAATATGCTTTTGAAATTTCTGTCTCTTTATTGTCTGGCCTACCTTCTGGCATTTGATATCTAGTTTTCTTATATGCCTGATTTTGATTAAGATGGATTAGAAAAATTATTCTGAGCATAATGCAACTATGTCTTTAGAGAGTTCATTGTATAAAATAAACATCAATATTTTTGACTATCATTAATGATAATTCAGAGGAATGTGAAATGTATGTGTTCTTTTCATTAAGTTAAAAATTGTTATGAAGAGAAGAATAAAATAATGTTTTTTCTTTGCTAAGTTAATAAAAATAGAGATTTAAAAATTATATAAAAGTTCTACTGGTTTTTCAGTGTTTATAGGTAAAATGTTTATAGATTGAAACTTATTTCTAGTTACATTGGGATAAAAGCCAAGGTATAATGGCAGCAAAGTAGAAAACTCTGAATGAGTACTACATTAAGTACAGGGTCTGGCACAAATAACATCCCTTTTTTATTACAAAATCTTTTATTACAAAATCATAAGCATGTAATTCTGTAACATAACACTATCACACTCCAGCATACCATATGATATTTTAGATGAAATGTTCAAATTAAAACTATAAATTATTACACCCATATTATTACACTACTAACCACAGTCACATAGGTGTTACTTTTGCTGGACCCTGTATTGTGTAATAATTAAGGTCAAACTTATCTGTAAAGGTTTACCTAATTGAAAAGTATGCTTAATCACCACTGTATTTACCAAATAGGAAAGTCCAATAAAACTTTTCCAGGATAAGGCCATTCTGAAATTTAAGTCATCTGATTTGTATATATTATAGTATAGATTACCAGAATTTAGATTAGCTGAATTGAGGTCCTGGCTTGACTATTTAGTAGTTGTATAACCATGGGTGGGTTACTAAACCACTCTATTCCTCAGTTTTCTCATTTGTAAAATGGGTTCATGAGCACTGACTGGGTGGGTCAGTTGGTAGGACCATCATCTTGTCTAGTACACCAAAAGGTTGTGGGTTGATCCCTAGTTGAGGGGCATACAGGAGGCAATTGATGTTTCTCTCTCCCACATGTTTCTCTCTTTCTGTCTCTCTCTTCCTTTCTCTCTAAAATTAATAAATATATTCTCAGGTGAGGATTAAAACATGGGTTCATGAAAGTATCTCTCTTGCATAGTTGTTGGGATGATTAAATAAGATAATTCACATAAAATGCTTAAAACAGTACACAACAAGGGTTTAATAAGTTTTAGCTTTATTATTAGTAAAGACCAGAAACCTAATGGCAAATGTAGTATGAATAGGTGGAATTCTTACTATTTTTTCAACATAGTGAAGCCAGAATACCTTCTCTACTCCTGACTGTTTTTCTTCTTGGCCCTACTGATTCTGAAGGAATCAGTTCACTATAAGGTGTGAAGGAAAAAGTGTAGCAGATTAAATTGCATAGGAAGTTTGAAATGCAAAGTAATGGTATTAGGATGAGAAAGAGAGATATCAGGGTTTCAAAATGTCTTTCTGATATGACGATAAATTTCTCTTCTTGAAGGTCTATTCTCTATGAATGCTAGCCCCTTCATTGCTCTTCTAACATATTTTTTCCCAGAAAGAATTTTATGGTTGGTGAATGAGTGAGGTTGACTAGAAGAGCATGAGGAGAGTTATTGATTGAGTTAATGATGTGCTTTCTAAGCAAATGCAGAGGACAGCTGAGTAATTATGGAGGGATTCCAGCCCACTCCAGGGATATGGGGGAACCCAAGGACATAACCTAGGATATATATGTGAAGTCAAGTGCTACTAGGGTGAGAGGGGCTGGGAGCAGAGAGGTTGAACATAAAGGAGGTAGTGGTATAAGGATGGCTTAGACAGTAGAGTAACCTGAGTATTAGTCATAGCTTTACCATTCACCAACTGTGAGATCTAGAAGAGATACTTACTCTCCTTAGACTTAGTTTTCTCATTGGTAATGTGGAAGTTATAATACCTACCTCATATGAGGTAATTTGGTTTCATTTATTAACCCTTTGTACTCTATATAAAATCCAGGTGATCTAGTTATATGAATCAATGGCTTCCTATGATACTTAGAAAATACCCCAGATCCTTACCCCAGTCTACAGAAACCCATGTGATCTGGCCTTTGTGCACCTTCCTGACCTCACCTTATACTACTCCCTTTTTTACTTACTATGTTTAGCTCTAGTGGCCTTCTTTCTTTTCCTGAATATGGTAAGCATTTACCACTAGAAAGTCTTTTAATTGGTTGATCTTGTTGCCTAGAAAGATTTCCCCTTGGTTTTTATGTGCCTTCTCCAGGTCTCAGATTAAATGTGACATCTTCAAAAGAGGTCTTCACTAATCTGCTAGTCAAGAAGAGCTCTCTCTGTGATTCTGTTTCAGTTTCTTTAATATCACTTATCATTTCTTGATATTTTCCTCTTCCTTTATGTCTGAGTGTACCTTACACTAGCATGTAAACTTCATGAGAATGTGACCATATTTGTCTTATTTGCTGCTCTATCCTCTGTGCCTAGAACAGTTCCTGGTACATGGTGTTGTACAAGGTCTTTGAATAACTGAGTGAATTAATTAGGTGTTGTTTGGCACCAAAATTACTATTAGGTCCCTTTCATTACTCTGTGACTCCTCATCTTTTTATGCTTTCTTGTAAGATTGGAATAAAGCATATAAAGGTGAGTCTAGGTCATCTTATAGTGCTATGAAGATGAAAGTGCTCCAAGTAAAAACCTCCCAGTGATGGGGAGTATGTCAAGGACACATGGGCCAACTAAAAGAGCTCCCAAAGTACAAATCTGAAATGATTTGAGCAACAAAAAAATGTAATATTGTATTATGATATAAAATATAATATAAACATTCACATGTCTGTGATTATATAAATAAATGATTAAAAAAACAAACAAGGGAGAAGAGCCAGATATCCCATGTAGAATTGATCATAACTGCCCACACCTTAATTATGGGCTGTGCCTTTTGACCTCCTTCCAAAGAGGAGAGTGTGGACAGGGGAGAAAAAAAAAAGGTTAATTTTACAGTGGAAAAACCTGATAAACATTGGTCAGGTGGTCAAGATCAACACCAAAAGTGATAAATCATGTCAATAGTATAAATCATGTCGATAGTATAAATCATGTTGATATGATGTCTTGAAAATGGTGCTTACTTTTGTGGTCTTCATTCCAAAACTCCATAATCCCAGTCTAATTTTGAGAAAAACATTTAAAAAACTTCCAGCTGAGAAACATTCTGCAAAATAACTTCATTACTACTCAATACTGTCAAGGTCATTAGAAGCAAGGAATGCATGATAAACTGTTACAGCCAAGAGGAGCCTGAGGAGCCAATGAGTAAATATAATGTGGTAGTTAACCTGGATGGTATCTTTATATTCAAAGATACAAAGGACATTAAGAAAAAGGACATTAAGGAAAAATTAAGGAAATATGAGCATATGGATTTTAATCATTAACAGTTTATCAGTATTGGTTCTTTAATTGAAAATATGTATCACACTAATGTAAGATGTTAGTAATAGGGGAAATGGGTGTAGAATATGTGGGAACTCTCTATAATATCTTGTTAATTTTTCTGTAAATCAAAAACTGTTCTAAAATTAAGTTTTTAAAAAGAGTTGTGCACATTTTCTTAAATAAGGCTGTATTCTTCTGTTGTATTATTTTCAGTGCCTGCTTTTTCTCTTATATATAGATATCATGACTTATTTAACCTACCCCTAATTTTTAGGTATTTAAATTGGTGCTACTAGTTTGTACTTACATCATTGACCATACCTGTGATTAGAGGAAAGGCTGTTTTGACATGGAGACTTTCTTTTGCTTCATATTATTTCTGATTTCTCTTATTATATCTCTCTATATTTCCCCTTGAGGGATAACTTTAAGTATGTTCTATATGTTTATGATTCCAGCCCAATTGATTGGTTTGCTGTTCTCTCCAATTCAACATATTCAAAGGTGGACTTTTATTTTCCTTTCCCTTCAACTTCTTTCTCTTTCTGACTTCCTCTTTTTTTTTTTTTTGTTAATGTCTTAATAGCTTACCTGATATATTTAGTCAGAAATCTGGGAGTTACATTTGGCTCCTTCTTCTCCCTCACTATTCTGTCTGACATTCCCTTCCCATGCAATCTTTCACATGTTCTGTCCAATCGATCCCTAGAATATTTCTTGAATCCACTCATTTTTCCATTTTCACTGCTACCATCCTAGTCTGAACTGTCATCAATTTACGGTATGCCTGGATTCTTACAATATCCATAACTGGCCCCTTTTCTCTCTTGCTTCCTTTTAGTTTATTCTTTGGATTTAATTGCAAGTGCAGTGGGAAATTCCATAAATTTTAGGTAGAAGGATGATAATGATATGACTTGTGATTTTAAAGTGATCATTCTAAAAGATGTGTAAAGAATGACTCCTTACCATGATTTGCAAGGGCTGGTATGATCTGGCTTCTGCCAACCTTTCCATTTTCATTCCCTGTATCTTTTTAAGCATACTTCAATTACAGTAGTCTACTGTCAGGTGGGTTTTTTTTTTCTCTATGCCAATCTCTTTCCAGACTTAGGGCTTTCACCCATGATATTCTCCTTGTTTTTAAAGTTCTCCTCCATGTTCTCCTTACAAGTGGGTTCCTGTAACTGTTTGCTTAGTTGTCTTCTCCACTATTCTTAAGTACGGAGGGGGCAATCTTTTGTATTTACTTATGTATACCTAGTATCTAGCATAGTGCCTTACACAAAGCAGCACCTATTGTCTGTTGAATAAAATAAATATACAAGAGTAATTAGTCATTCATGTGTTGAAAAAGTAAGTATGGGAGCTCTTATGTTAGGTGCTATGAGAATATACAAAGGGTTATAATACATAATTTTTACCCTGAGATAGTGCCCAATTTAAAAGGAGTGATATTTCCCAATTTAAATAATATTGTGACATGGAGAAAGGCAGTATAGTTAGAGTAGTTCAAAGTTCTGCCAGTGGCCAGCTGTGTGACCTCAGATAAGTAATCTTCTTTCTCTGTTCCTTTATTTATGTATCTGTAACATTAAGGAATTTGACTACACTTTCCTAAGGCTTTGGTTGTTATATGTTGTGTGCAATTAATGGTACATTCGTTAAAGTATTTACTCCCAGGCTTCATCCTTGGAGAGTCTGATTTAGTAGTTATGGGAATTCCCCAGGTGATTGTGATGCAAAACCAGGTTTAGGAACTATTGATCTAGGTCTTTCCAGCTTTTTCTTTCTTTTTTTTTTTTAAGATTTTATTTATTTATTTTTAGAGAAAGGGAGGGAGAAAGAGGGAGAGAAACATCAATGTGTGGTGGCCTCTTGAACACCCTCCACTGGGGACTTGGCCTTCAAGTCAGGCATGTGCCCTGACTGGGAATCGAACTGGTGACCATTTGGTTCACAGGCTGGTGCTCAATCTACTGAGCCACACCAGCCAGGTGTAACTTTTTCATCTTATAATTCTAATTGTATTAAAAGGTTGACTATAAAAGTGTGGCAGGACTCAGGCAAATTAAAATCTTATATTTATTCAGAGGCAGGGAAAATATTTTATTTGCTTGGGTGATGGGAGAAATTAATGGATAGGATGACACTGAAATGGACTTTGAAGAATGGATGGAAATATGCACAAGTGTAGAAGTGAAGCATAATTGGTTTTTAGTCCAGCTTTCTTAGAGGCCAGAATATATGCCAGAGAGGAAGGGTGAGGGGGAATTACCCATTTTGATGCAATGGACCATAGTTCTAGTCTTATTTTCCCCACTTTATCTGTCATACTTGTTTGAACTTTTGAGATGAAAGATTCTATTATTGCAGCTTGATCCTAATTTGGTAGGAGTGATTATGTGGTGGCAGACACCATGGAATTTCTTTGGGAAATAATTGGGTGTCTTATTCCTCAAGCTTTTTGGGACTGTGCCCTTTGGATCCACTTTGACCACCCCGTTGGTTTTCTGGTCAGACACAAAGAATATCAGGACCCACATGTTATCTAAAATAATAGTTTTGCTGTCAGAATATTTATTATTAAACCAAAGTTGGCTCTTTTTTTTATTTGGATGAATCCATATAAAGGCAACATTCTGAGTAAATTATATAGCACCCACATGATGAAATAATGAGCCTGAGTTTAGGGGATGAAAGTAATGATCTAATGCAATATTTAGAGTGGATATACAGTATGTACTTATTAACTGAAAAGCCACATCCTATGTTCTTTTGGTTTTGGAAAATTTGTCATTAATTGCCAGGAAACCTCTGATTTTTCATACAGAATCACATCATAGCTGTTGACTTTTACCCCCATCTCCTGCCTTAAAATACATCCTTATAAATGGTAGATTACTTTCAGATCTATAATACCCCTTTTAAACGTTGGGTTACTAAGTTTAGCTCAGCTGCTCTCTTTTTTCAAAGTAGAATTTTTTAAAACCCTTACCCAAGGATATGTTTATTATGTTTATTGATTTTACAGAAAGAGAAATGGAGGGGGGCATAGAAGGAGGGAGGAAGGAAGGAAGAGGTGAGGAGGTAGAGAGAGACTGAGAGAAAAAGAGAGACAGAGACAGAGACAGAAACATCAATGTGGAAAAGAAACATCAATTAGTTGCCTCCATATGCATGCCTGACTTAGGATCGAACTCACAACCCAGGTATGTTCCCTGACCAGTAATCAATCTCTTGAACTTTTGCTGCATGGTATGATGTTTCAACCAACTTAGCCACCTGACCAAGGCCAAAGTAGAAGTCTTTTCCCCCTAACTTTGCCTCTTGAATATTTACTGACAAATCATACTTTGTTTTTGGCTGACAACTGGCTTAAAATCTTATTTAACCTTTGTGCCCAGTGAGAGCCAGTTAGTTGTGAAATGTTTTTGGTTTTCCTGAGTCAGAACTGTGTGGAGAAAGGAAATATTCTATGAGATGAGCTCTGATCTTTCATTCAAACTAACTCTAAATTGAGCTACTTTTATTAAATAGTTGTTGAAGATAGCTCATCAAGGCAAAGTCAGACAGAGCACACAGGCCAAAATTGAGAAGAAAGAATGAGGTAGTAGGCAAGAAATGAGAACAGCGTGGTAGAATCCAGCCCATGCCTACCCCTGGCAGTTTTTTCAGATCAATCTAGGATTCAGAGGTTAACCTGTGGTCATCTAGTCAGTCTATTACCTCATATAGCCCTTCTTGATGTTGATGTGTTAACTATCAGTTGACTTCAAAATTGGAGAAGTGGGAATACCAAGCCTGTGATTAATTGCTTGGAAAAAATTACTTTTATTAAAGTGAATTATTTGCCTCCAGTAGTACCAGAGCACCTTAGATAGTGCTTTAACCAGAATTTATTTGAAAGGAACAACTCTCTCTGCCCTGCACTCCTCTCCCTCAACCCCCAACATAGCTAGATCAAAGAAGGATCTTTCTTGTAGATAAGAAATAGAAAAACCTTAGACTGGAGAATATCTCCCCAATTTCAGGAAATGCCTTCATAGGAAGATTACTACTATTTCATCTGCCAAACTGTTAAGAAGAATAATAGAGTCAGAAGTGTAGAGAACTTGGAAGCAAGTTTAAAACCATTTACTATTTTGCAAATTGTGTTCTGTGTTCATGCTGCCTAGGTAGCATTGTAGGCCTGCCTCTGCTTCAGTCAGAGGACATAAGGGTATTATCTGCTTATATATTAGGATTTCATCTATTATGTGATTTGATATAGGAGTTCTGCCCTTTTATGGAAAGCTTGGAAAAATTTGTTTAGGTTACATGTCAAAGATTATAGAGAATGTATCTGAAGGTCAGAGTAGTTAAATTATATACCTACAGTTGTACAGCTACTTAGAGGTTGACCAAAATTAGAAATCATGAATCTGGACTTCCTATCTAGTGCATTTTTACTACAAAATGTTGATTTGATTTTCCATTTTGAAAGACACAGAAGTGATCTGTGAAATGGTGATTAACACTAGGCAGCCCCAGGCAGCCTTGGAATGTTCCATGGTTCAAATGTCCAGACCAGATGGAGGTCCAGAAATGGATGACTCAAAGTTTATTAGTTTTGCCACCTGGGCAGTACAGCCGAACCAGCTGTCATAAGGCATTTCCAATTTCAACAGAGCAATAAATTAACATAAAAGTCAGTGTAAATCCCAAGAATATGTTAAAGGAGAATGGTTGCTGCTGCAAGGAGATGCATTCAGGCCAAGCCATATTGATAGCCCTTGTCCAAGGCACAGCTGCCATGCCAAGCTGAGGGCAATAACAGGTTATGGCACCAAGCCTTGAAATACCACCCCTTGAGGTTCTCTAGGAGCCAATGTCTGTCTATGTTTGACTTGCTGACTTGGTAGACTCCCAATCACATCTGATAATTTGGAATGGGAAAAGCAAGCCCATGCTATGTCTTGATTATGTTATGAGTTGATAAGCTTTTTTCCTGGAAATTGAAACGTTATTAGGTCACCATCTTGCCATAGTTCTGGGTCCTTGGATGCATGGCTATACACTGGAACATAAGTTTTTGTGGCTGATCTCTAGGCTGAATCAAGTCATTTATCCTCATGTTATCTTCATGTGGAATTGAACTATTGGGGGCTTTCAAGATCTGTATATGAAATACTACAAGAATCAGAGGCTTTAGATGATCACTTTAATTGAACTATGCTTCTTTAAGGCATGGGGCCAAAGAACAAGTTGGGAAAGGTACAGTAATTTTTGTTGAAATGAGGATCATTTACCTGTGAATAAAAACATCAAATAATCTTGATCCTCTATATTAGTAAAAATGTTTTGGGCAGCAAGTAACAGAAAACTTGACTAAATTAAACAAAATAGAGTCCTATTTATTTACTTATTTATTTAATGACAAGTTTAGAGGAATGTGGCTCCTGGCTTTGGTTCACCTGCTCAATGATGATGACACAGTCTCTTTTTATGTCAATTTGATGAAAAGTAAAAGGACAGGTAGAGAGGGGAAAGGAATGTACGGGTTGCTGTTGTAGGCTTTGATGGTAAAGCCTCGACCAGGTTCTGTTTGCTGGGTCAACCTCTGCCTATGATGATTTTTTCAGGAGCTGTTTCTGTGTTTATATGTCTTAGGTGACTGTTACTCAGTACTTAGACTCATGCAATAATGTAATACTGCTGTTCCTTTCTTTGTATATTGAAAGTGTGTATGCCTGTATATTTCTAACATGTTTGGAGTTTTTTTCTCTTTTTTCTTCTACAATGACATAAAGTGAAATCAAATTAAAACTTTCATATTATAACCCTTTGTTAATGAGTGAGTATAGATACACTAGCTTTTTTTTTTTCTTTCTTTTTCTTCCTGGTAGGTGGCATGTTTAACCCAGGTAGCTGCTAATTATCTTATTGCCCAAAAGGAAGCAGAACGTTGGGGCACAGCTCATGGCAGTATTGTTCCTTACCAGGTAAGAGGAAAATTATATAGTATTGGGCTACTATTATTTGCAGGGTTTTTTTTAAATGGAATGAGTTTGCAAAATGATTTCCTTAAGGAAAAAAAACCTTTCAGGGTATTCTGTCATATATCCTGGTCTGACTGTAACAAAGTTCTGTTGTTCACTTTAAATGCTGTGTTTTGCACATTTCTCCGTGAGAAGATTAGCAACAGGACACATAAATGGAAGAAAGAAACTTGCTGAAAATGAGTATTGGACTCAGGATAGTTTGCCTTTTTTTCTTTTTTCACCCAAAAGAGGCACTGATTGTAGCCATTTTAGAAAGCATAGTTTGTTCACCATGTCAATTACAAACCAAATGTTACCTACCCCAGCTGACAATAATATTCTCACAGGGTTGGAGTAAAATGAAAATTTGCCTGTGACAGATCTTCAATTTTGAGCAAAGCAGATGGTTCAGGAACTGCTGTTCTTTATTAAGCATCTAAACTTGTCCTTAGAAATTCTTGAGTTTGGTAGTGTGAATGAATATGTGAAGGAACTGCTATCTTTCAAAAATAAAAACAAACACAAAAACTGAACTCTTCTTTCAAACTCCTAACTTTTGCTTAACCCAGTTGTATCATATAAGATTGTGTTTACTCATGTACTGGTCATATCTTTTGTATTATGTTGTAAGTGTTAGGGTATAGGTATCTTTGTCATCATTGTGTCCCTTCTCACATCCAGCAGAAGCACTTGCTAGATACTATATAATTTTTCTTGAATAATGAAGTGAATTTTACTGTATAGTCATTTTAGTGCTAGTGCTCTTTTTTTAAAACATTTTTATTGGCATTCAAGTACGGTTTTCTGCCTTTTCCCCCCACTTCTCCCCACCACCCCAGCTCTCCCCACCTCCTTGCGTTGTTTCTAGCACCCCCCCCTTGTTATTGTCCATGTGTCCTTTATAATTGTCCCTGCAAACCGTAGTGCTCTTAACAGAACACATAGAAGTCAGTATTTTTTATTGGCCAGGAAATCCATCAACACTGCTAATCACCCTTTCAGTTTTAAGATCATGATTTCTTTGGGCAAAAGTGGTTTCATTTTAATTTTTAATACATTTTTGAGGAACGTGGTGACTCAATGTGATTCTAGAATTCTTTATTTCCATTTATGGTATCTTTACATCTGAAACATTAGTATGATTTTTCTATACAACTATGGTTTCTCTTTTTAACACATTTAGTTAATCTTTTGACATAATTACAGTTATGGAGACATTTTCTTTAGTTCCCTCTTTTCTCTCACAGTGGTTTTCTGATCACCATAGTAACATTTTACTTGCCACCTTCTTAGCTCTTTGTGTTTGTCTCTGCACTTCTAGATAAACCTACCTCACATCACAAAGGCTCTACATTTAGACTAGTTAGAGATCATAAAATTCAGCCTTCTCATTTTTCAGATAAGAAATCTGATATTTAGATTGATTAGATGGACTCTGACTCTGATCTTCTGCCTCCTGTGGAGTGTTCTTTCAGATGTAGGTACCTTTGACAGTAGAGTTGTGATTCCAATTTCCTCCTTCTACTCTACCCCATACCCACACCACTAAACTTGCTTCCTAGCTAAGGGGGTGTCATCAACTAATTTATGTTCATCATTGATAATGGAAATCTCTCTCAATGGCATTTTAACAGAAGACAATATTGGAACCCATGGGAATTCATCTCAAATTTCATCTCAAATAATGGAAGTATAGGCTTAGTTTTCAATGTGTATGGAGAAAGCATTTATGAGTTGGAAGGCTTTCAGTGCAATTCCAAATCATATTGCATTGGGAAGTGTTCATACGCATGTTCAAGAACAAGTTTCATAGTTTGTTTTTTGCTATTTAAAAATATGATATATATTTTTATGTTTTTTAAAATATATTTTATTGATGATGCTATTACAGTTGTCCCATTCCCCCCCCCTTCATTCCCCTCCACCCTGCACACCCTCTCCCACCCACTTTCCCACACTTTAGTTTATGTCCATGTGTCATAAGTTCTTTAGCTTCTACATTTCTCATACTGTTCTTACCCTCCCCCTGTCTATTTTATACCTACCATCTGTGCTACTTATTCTCTGTACCTTCCCCCTCACCTTTTCTCCCACTCCCCTGTTGGTAACCCTCCATGTGATCTCCATTTCTCTGGTTCTGTTCCTATTCTAGTTGATTGCTTAGTTTTTGTTTTTGTTTTTGTTTTAGGTGTGGTTGTTAATACTTGTGAGTTTGCTGACCTTTTACTATACATGATTTTTATCTTCTTTTTCTTAGCTAAGTCCCTTTAACATTTCATAAAATAAGGGCTTGGTGATGATGAACTCCTTTAACTTGACCTTATCTGAGAAGCACTGTATCTGCCCTTCCATTCTAAGTGAAAGCTTTGCTGGATAGAGCCATCTTGGATGTAGGTCCTTGCCTTTCATGACTTGGAATACTTCTTTCTAGCCCCATCTTGCCTGCAAGGTCTCTTTTGAGAAATCAGCTGACAGTCTGATGGGAACTCCTTTGTAGGTAACTGTCTCTTTTTCTCTTGCTGCTTTTAAGATTTCTCCTTCATTTTAGTCTTGGGTAATGTAATTATGATGTGCCTTGGTGTATGCTTCCTTGGGTCCAACTTCTTTGGGACTCTTTGAGCTTCCTGGATTTCCTGGAAGTCTATTTCCTTTGCCAGAATGAGGAAGTTCTCCTTCATTATTTGTTCAAACAACTTTTCCACTTGTTGCTCTTCCTCTTCCCCTTCCGGTACCCCGATAAGTTGGATGTTGGAATGTTTAAAGGTGTCCTGGAGGTTCCTAAGCTTCTCCTCATTTTTTTGAAGTCTTATCTCTCCATTCTTTTCTGTGCGGTTGTTTCTTTCTTCCTTCTGGTCCACTCTATTGATTTGAGTCCCAGTTTCCTTTGCTTCACTATTGGTTCCCTGTGCATTTTCCTTCATTTCTCTTATCGTAGCCTTCATTTTTTCATCTAATTTGTGACCAAATTCAACCAACTCTGTGAGCATCCTGATCACCAGTGCTTGGAATTGTGCATCTGATAGGTTGGCTATCTCTTGGTCGCTTAAAAGTTTTGGATCTGAGGCTTTGATTTATACTTCCGTTTGAGCTATTTTTTGGGGGGCCGGGTCTGGTTGCGCCTGTTAGGTAGTGAGGGGCACAGCCTTAGGTGTTCTCCAGGGCAGGGCAACCCAGTTGCTGTGTTGTGATGTAGTATGTGGGGGTGGGATCTGAGAGGAAACAGTGGTGCTTGCTCCTCTCTCCATCAGATTTCAGTCCCTTCCACTGCTTTGTCCAGGCTAACTGGGCCTTTCTGTTGCTAATTCCTGTGTGGGTGGGATTGTGTAGTTCTAGGACCCTGTGGGTCTCTCCAACAAACTTTCCTTTGAGGCTGGGAGTCTCTCCCTGCACCTCAACTCCCACGGGTGTTTTCAATCAGTGTCCTGAGGTTCTATTTGCTGGTGCTGGGACCCTGGGTTGCTGGGTCTGTCTCACTGCCCAATTTTGCCTGTTTTATCTGTGTGTGAATGTGGTCTGGACAGCCAGGTGCCTTGTGCTCAGTGCCTCGCTTCACAGTTTCTGCCTCGCTGGGTCTGCCAGCCTCCTGGCCTGCTGCAGGCTTGTGCTTGGGATGCCTTATGCGCCAGGGAAGCATTACATGTCCAGTGCTACCGCTTTTTGTGTTGTGATCCCTCTCCACCTGGCTGCCTGATTCCACCCCTTCTACCAGTCTGGATGAATGTGTATATTTGAACTTCTTGGTTGTCTAACTTCCATACAGTTCAATTTCTGTCAGATCTGGTTGTTATCTTGTTTCTAAATTGTTGCTGACCTTATTTTGGTTGTGTGAGGAGGCACAGTGTGTCTACCTATACCTCCATCTTGGCCAGAAGTCTTATAAGTTTTGTATAGACCTCAGTTTTCCATCCTAAGTGTTTGCACCAGACCTCTGTCATTTTGAGTGTGTTCTCACTTATTTTATTGTGATGTGATGTGAAAAGAAATGTACAGTCTCTGGTTTTTCTAATTGTAGTTAAAAGATATCAGAGTCTCAAACTGACAGTAACCAGAGGGAAGGTGGGAGGGGATAATGGGGAAAAAGAGGGAAGGGTTTTCCAGAGCATCTGTAAAAGGCACATGGACAAAACCAAAGGGAGGTGGGATTGAGGGTGGGAGGTGTGGGGATAGATGGGGTGAGAGGGAGTGGTGAGGAGAAAATGGAGTCAACTGTACTTGAACAACAATAAAAAATGTTATAATCAAGACCCTGGTGGTCTCAGGAACTAGTTAAGATGCCCAGCCCATTTTCCTCAATTGTTGTTGAACCCTATATGAAAGATCATAGACCTTAAATGCATGGAATATCAGTTTCTGAAAAATAGCTATTCTTAAATGTCTTTATATATCATTTACATTCAATTCTTTTTATCTACTTTTATGAATTTTTCCCATAGTAGAAACTTTTAATTAAAGCTTTATCTATATGTATATTTATTTTTGGTGTTTTTAATTGAATTTATTATGGTTACATTGGTTAATAAAATTACATAGGTTTAAGGGATACGATTATATAGTACATTATCTGTAGATTGTATTGTATGTTCCCTACCACAAGTCAAGTCTCCTTCCATCACCATTTATTCCCCTTTGTACCTTCTTCTGCCTCTCTCACTGCTTTCCCTCTGGTAATCACCATACTGTTGTCTGTGTCTATGAGGTTTTATTTTTTTTTTCCTGCTTAAGCCCTTCACCTTTTTCATCCAACCCCATACCTCCTACCCCTCTAACAGCTATCAATGTGTCTATTTCTATTTTGTTAGTTTATTTTATTCATTAGATTTCACATATGCGTACAATCATACTGAATTTATCTTTCTCTGGCTTACTTCATGTGACATAATGCTCTCCAGGTCCATGCTGTTGGAAAGGATAAGATGTCCTTTTTTTCATGCTGAGTAGTATTCCACTGTGTAAATGTAGCACAGCTTTTTAATCTGCTTATCTATTGATGGACACTTGGGCAACTTCCAAATCTTGGCTATTGTAAATAATGCTGCAGTGAACATAGGGATGCATGCATTCTTTCAAATTAGTGTTTCAGGTTTCTTCAGATATATTTCCAGAAGTTGAATCACTAGGTCATAAGGAAGTTCCATTTTTAGTGTAATTTTTTGAAATCCTCACCTGAGGACATTTTTCATTTCAGAGAGAGAGAGAGAGAGAGACAGAGAGGCAGACAGAGGGAGACAGACTGTTACTTTCCACACACATCCTGACTAGGGATTAAACCTGGAACCTAGGCATGGGCCCTGATTGGGATTCCAACCTGCAGCCTTTCAGTGCACATTCTGTTCCAACCAACTGAGCCACATCGGTCAGTAAATGAATGGATCAAAAAACTATGGTACATTTTTAATTTTTTGAGGTACCTCCACACTGCTTTTCACTGTGGCTGTACCAATCTGCATTTCTCATAACAGTGCATGATGGTTCCCTTTTGATTTATTGATGATAGCCATTGTGATAGTTGTTTGGGAATATCTCATTGTGGTTTTAATTTGCATTTCTCTGATGAACAGTGATGTTGAACATCTTTTTATATATCTGTTGGCCATCTGTATGTCCTCTTTGGAAAGGTGCTTATTCAGATCCTTTACCCATTTTTAAATTAAATTTTTTATGTGTGTTGAATTTTATAAGTTCTTTTAAAACTCTGAATATTTACCCATTATCAAATGTATCATTGGAAATTATATTCTCCAATTCAATGGATTGTCTTTCAATTTGTTGGTGGTTTCCTTTGCTGTGCAAAAACTTTTTAGTTTGATGTAGTCCCGTTTGTTTATTATTTATTTATTTATTTTTGTTTCCTTGCCCAAGGAGATATATCAGAAAAAATATTGGTATGAGAAATGTCTGAGATTTTACTGTTACTGTTAGGATTTTTATGGTTTCAGTTCTAACATTTAAGTCTCTACTCCATTTTGAGTTTATTCTCATGAATAGTGTAAGAAGGTGATCTTGTTTCATTTTTTTGTATGCTATCTGTCTAAGTTCCCCAACACCTTTTATTGAATAAACTGTCTGTACCCCATGGTATGTTATAGCTTCCTTTGTCAAATATTAATTGACCCTATGGGTGTGGGTTTATTTGAGGGTTCTTTATTCTGTTTCATTAATCTGTATGTCTGGATTTTATGCCAATACCATGCTGTTTTGATCACTGTGGTTTTATAGTATAGTTTGCTATTAGATAGCATGATTCCTTTAACTTTGTTTTTCTTTCTCAAGATTGCTACTGGTACTTGGGGTCCATATAAAATTTTGGAATATTTGCTCTAGTTCTGTGAATACACCTTTAGTATTTTGATTGTAATTGTCTTGAATCTATACATTGTTTTTGGTAGTATGGAGATTTTAATGATGTTAAGTTTTTCTATTCATGAACCTGGTAAAGCTTCCATTTTTTTTGTCTTTTTCTTCAGTTTCTTTCTTTAGTGCCTTGTAATGTATAGACCTTTTACCTCCTAAGGGAAACTCTTAGTTTTTTCCTGTTGAGTATGTTGTTAGCTTTGGGTTTGTTATCTAGGAGAAAGGGAAAGGTGTGGGTGTGCTTCAGAGAGAGAGAGAGTGCCTGTGGAAAGGAGGCAGTGGGAAAGATATGGGCATGCTCAAAGAGAGAATGTGCACAGTGTCCTCTATCCTAAGGGATTTTGTCCCCTCTCTAATAGCGGGGATCTTAAGGGAGTTCCTAGGGGAGGATCTCAATATAATATTCATCAACTTTTCCATGTGTATCCTTTCAGGGTTGTGGTCTTTACTGATTGGATGGGTGCTAGGGGAGGGGTTCATTAGTCATTGTATCAGGCTCTGATGTTAGCCATTGCACCCTTCTGTCTGGTTTTGCTGCTTTTCTGGGTCTGGAGCCAAAACACAGTTGAGGCCTAAATGTCATCTCTAGTTTGACTGAAAACTCTATCTCTGGTCAACAGACTCAAGGCTTTGTTCTTAAGTTTATATGATGTAGCCCAGAACCTTATTGTCCTGAGGGTTTAATGCTTTATGGAGTAGTCGTGCAAGGTCTTGCATAGCAGTACTATGATGCTATTCTCTGGCCTCCTTGTTTTTCCTCTGAGGGATTCTATTGCATGACTAGCAACATGCCAGGGGAAGAAAGGTCAAGGTAGGATTTAAACCACAGGACCAGAGACATGAAACTTCAGGGGGTCTAAACCACATGATCAGTGATATGCTAAGAAAGGTGACCCTGTGGATGAGGTCCCACCCTACAATTGCCCATTGCTTTCTGGTCTGGTGACCGTTTGTATTTGGTTTATCATTCCTTTCTGCTCATATCTTTCTAACTGCCTACTGCAGTTTGTGTTGATAAGATCATTTCTCTCTGAGTCTATACTACCTTAGTGATCTCACAGAATTTCATGTGTTCCTTCAGTTATAACGTTACTCCCATGATCAGTATAAACTGTCCAAGAGACCAATCCAGAGAATGAGACTATAACTGCAACTGTCTCCTTCCCTAAAAAGATGACTACAACTGATGCCATCATTCATTACATATTTGTCTCAATCATTACCAGGACTCTGAATCTTCTAGGCCATCTATTATCATATGGACAATTAATCCTAATGGCTTTATTCATTTCTTCCTTTGACCCAGTCATTTCTTCTCTCATCAGTCTTGGTGGCTCTGAAGTTTATTTAGAGAACCTAAGCAACAGTCTGGATTCTTATTAACCTTCCATTACTTTTAATGATCTTTTCTTGTTTCACTTGGATCCCACTCAGGTATTTCTCAAACTTTAGCATGCACATGAATCATTTAGAGATCTTGTTAAGACATACCTTCTGATTCCAGATGATGTTGATGCTGCACTGTAAGTAATAAAGTTTTAGACTTCATTATTATCCATGACAGTACCACCTTTTTTGTGTTCATCTGACAAATCCCCATATTGATTAGATAACACTCTATGTATCCATTGCCTGCACTCAAGGAATGAATATGGGTAGAAGAAAACATAACTATAGCCTAACTCTGAATTTATGGCTGCCTCTCTCAAATTTTTCTCTCTCAGCTTTACCCAGAAATCCTGCCACAGATATTTACATATTACCTCTGAGATAACTATTTCACATCTTCTATCTTCTCAAATCTTTTCCCTCTCACCTTATCTTTAGCCAAAGACTTTGCTTCTTATTTCACTCAAAATTGATGGAATCAGAAGAGAACTACTATATCTTTTCTTTACCATATCTTTCAAACTCCTACATGTGCATCCATATGTACTTCATGTCATTCCATTTTATCACAACTGATGACTTGTTCCTTTCCACATTTTTCCTATTCAATGACATTGCTTCTGCACTTTATTTTGTCTGTCACTTAGATTATCTGTCAATGGACAAATATGTGATTATATCTTTTGCCTTAAAAAAACCCAGAAACTTTCCTTGGATTCCCAGGGCATGTCTTTTTCCATCTTTATCTCTTTTCTCCATGTTCAAATATTGCAGAACTCCTCAAGAGAGTTTTAGGTAGTGTCTTCTACAAAGAAGAATCTACCATTTATACTACAGTGCCATTTGTGCCTTATAGGCAAAGAGATTTTACAGCACTCTGAGGCCTTAAGAATTTGGGTGCCTGGAACAGCTAGAAGGAAGTTGGCTTTCTGAGCAGTTCATTAATAAGAATACTCTTTTTGTGCATTTTCTTTTTCTCTTTTTTAAAGATTTTATTTATTTATTCTTAGAGAGAAGGGAAAGGAGGAAGAAAGAGAGGGAGAAGGACATTGATTGGTTGCCTCTTGCATGCCCCCAACTAGGGACCTGGCCTGCAACCCAGGCATGTGCCCTGACAGGGAATTGAACTGACAATCTTTTGGTTCACAGGCTGGCATTCAATATGCTGAGCCACACAGCCAGAGCTGTACTTTCTCTTGAGCCCTCCAAGTGGAATTATCCCAATGGCCTGATAATTCACATGGTGATTCTTTTAACTTTTATTTTTCCTGGAGTAGCTTCTAATTCAAGAAAAGTATTTAGATGATTAAATAAAATCATGTCTCCCTTTCTTCATTTGGCCTCTTTCAAGCAAAGAGTGGAGCAGGAAGCTGTGCTATGTTATTTCTGGTAGGGACTTTATTCTGTATATTTAACTTGGCACAAGCAGAGACTACTCAGACAGGTGGTAAATTCCAAGTTTGAAGAGATGCAACACTTAGCTATCATTACTTAGAAAATGTCAAAATGCTGTTAAATCATAGCATATTAAGTAATCTTGGGAACTGTTTAAAAACCTATGTTAAGGAACTTTCAATAAGTCAAGATGTAAATGATATACATGTCTGTTTTTCTTTTTCTTTTTTTTTTTGGTGATTAAAGCATTCACTAAAGGTTTTTTTTTCCCACCATAACCTAAATCCTAAATCTAACCTTAAATCTAACTCAAAACCTAACCCTTACCTTAAACATAAATCTTACCTTAGCTTTTAATCAGCTCTTATGTTAATCCTAAACTTAATTTAAACACAAACCCTAAATTCAATGCTAACTCTAACCCTAATGCAAACTTGAACAACTCTAGTCAAAACCTAACCCTAACCCTAATCCTAAATGAATCTTAACCTAGCCATTAACCAAATGCTAAACATAAATCTAATTCTAATTTAAAAACAAACCCTAAACTTGAAGTTAACTCCAACACTAACCTTGAACTTAACCATAAACTCAACTCTAACCCTAAATCTAAAGCATCCTTAAACCTGCCTCTTTACCTAAACTTAACACTAATTTAAACCCAAACAATAAACTCAAGTCTAACTCTCACCCTAACCCTATCCCTAATTACAAACTCAACCCTAATCACAACTCTAACTCTAATTCTAACTCAAATCATAACTATTACACAAAACCTAACTCAAAATGAAACTCAGTACTCACCTAAACCTAAACCTAAACCTAACCCTTACAATAAACCTAGACCTAACCCTAATTTAAAATCACATCCTAACCTCAACGTTAACTCAAATCCTTATGCTAACCCTAATCATCAACTCATTGCTAACCTCAACCTAAACCCTAACTCTTATCCTAACCCTTACCTCACTTTAACTCAAAATAGAACCCTAACCTTAACCCTAACCCTAAACTGAACTCTAACCTTCACCCTTATTCTCATTCTTCTTCAACCTTAGCTCTAATAAACTCAAACTTAAGTTTGAAAGTCCAGTTTAAAGATGCATATGGCCCTGGCTGGTGTAGCTCAGTGGATTGAGTGCGGGCTGCGAACCAAAGTGTTGCAGATTCAATTCCCAGTCAGGGTACATGCCTGGGTTGCAGGCCATGACCCCCAGCAACCGCACATTGATGTCTCTCTCTCTCTCTCTCTCTCTCTCTCTCTCTCCCCCTACCCCCCTTCCCTCTCTGAAAATACATAAATAAAATCTTTAAAAAAATATTTAAAAAAAAAGATGCATATGATGATGTTGTATATTTAACTTGATGCATTAGTTAGCAACAGTAATAATATCTTGCTGGTTTCCACTGAACATGTAGTATGCAACTGATATAAAATATACATATATGTATATATACACATATACACACATTTTCCTCATTTTATTTTGATGAAAGGACACCTGGCATGATTGAGCAACTTTCTTATGACCATGACTAGGAATTCAGAGAACCTGAATGGGAATGATGGTTTTAAAATTTCAAAACCTGTTTCCTTTCTCTGTGTATCTAAACTAGTCATTTTTTTGTTCTTGATACATTGTTGATACCTGCCTTTTAATTTCTTATGTAGATGATAGAATTCTTCTAATCTATTTCCATCATTTCTTTGACAAATGATCTATATTTTGTTATAGTTCTAGATGACACCAAATCTAATGAATGACCTTATTATAGAAGAATATTTGAATTCTGACCTATAGGGCAATTATAGGTTTCCCTCTGCCATGTTTTCAATTCATGCTTTTGCAGGGCTCTTGATAAAATAAATAAACAACAATTTCTTGAACTCCCAATGCAGTTTTAGTTCCTGAAAGCTTCCAGTTGAGGAAGAACTGGACCCTTGATTTCTAGAAACTCAGAGACAATATAGCAGGCACAGCTAGAAGAGTTTGAGCTTTGGGGTCAGACAGACCTGGGTTCATAATTTTACCACTTATTGGCTGTGAAATCTTGGACAAGTCTTTTACTATTCCTAAGGTTAGTTGCTTCCTATCCAATAAAGTAATAATGATAGTCATTTTTTTTGTTTAATGGAGGAATTAAATGCGATAGTATGTGCTAAGTGTTCTGCATAATACCCAAGTCTAATAAATAAGAGGTGGCTTGTGTTATTATTTCTGTAGTTAAACTAATAATTATAACTTTGTATAATTGTTACAGGAAAATATGAAATAGTCTTTATGACTCCTTATGAAAACCATCATGGCAGCTTAGGGGAGGAATAAATAAAGATATTACATGCTATGGAACTTTTCTGTTTTAAAAATCTGTTCTCAGATCTTTTTCAGAAATTGTAGTATTGAGCCATTGCCCAAATATAGCATTACTTAAAGGAATAAAGTTTGAGGAGAATCAACCAGGGGTGTCCAACCCACAGCCCAGGGTGGCTATGAATGTGGCTCAACACAAAATCTTATATTTGCTTAAAACTTTTTTTTTTTTTTTGCTCATCAGTTTTCCTTAGTGTTTGTGTATTTAATGTGTGGCCCAAGATAACTCTTCTTCTTCTAGTGTGGTCCAGATATGCCAAAAGGTTGGACACCCCTGGTCCAGTTTACTGAAATATTTAGTTAATTGAGATTTAGTATAAATTCACACTTAACCAAATGAAACATGACAGAAATGATTTTCAGAAGTAACTTCTGAGAAGCAAATAAGATGGGAACCTATCTCTAGAAAAAACACATACCCACCCTTTTGATAAACAAAAATTATGGAGATTTCTTTGTCGGTTTTAAAAAGTGAGGGGAATATAGAACATCTTTAAACATCTGCTCGTATATTCTTAAGATTGAAATGAACTTTGATAATGATATTTATTGGGAACAAAAGTGTGCGTGATAGCAAATACATTAGAGGTTTTTTTGGGAGGGTGTAAATTAAGGCCAAAAGTGTCTGAATCTCTCCTCCCCCTTCTGTTTTGATGAGGTAGATTTTATGTATTATTTTAAAGATGTTATTTTTATTTATTTTTAGAGAGAGGGAAGGGAGGGAGAGCGAGAGGGAAAGAAATATCAATGTGTGGTTGCCTCTCTCATGGGCCCCACTGGAGACCTGGCCCCTAACCTAGGCATGTGCCCTGACTGGGAATCGAACCGGTGACACTTTGGTTCGCAGCCCGTGCTCAATCCACTGAGCTATACCAGCCAGGGCCTGTATCTTTAAAATTTTTAAAAAATTGTCATTCAAGTACAGTTGTCTCTATTTTCACCCTACCATGGCCCCCTGCCCCACCCATCCCCACCTCCCACTTTGAACCTACCCTCTTTGGCTTTCTCCATATATCCTTTATACCTGTCCTTAATAGACCTTAGCCTAATTTCCCCCATTATCCCTCTCCCCATTCCGCTCTGGTTACTGTCAGTTTGTCCTTTATTTCAGTGTTTCTGGTTATATTTTGCTTGTTTGTTTCTTTTGTTGATTAAGTTCCACTTATATGTGAAATCATATGGTGTTACTCTTTCACCACCTAGCTTATTTCACTTAACATAATGATCTCCAGTTTCATCTATGCTGTCGTGAAGGGTAAGGGCTCCTTCTTTCTTTCTGCTGCATAGTATTTCATTGTGTACATGTATCATAGTTTTTATATCCACTCCTTTAGTGGTGGGCATTTAGGTTGCTTCCAGCACTTGGCTGTTCTAAATTGTGCTGCTATACCACAGAAATACAAAGGATTGTAAGAAATTACTATGAACAACTATATGCCAAGAAATTTGAAAACCTAGGTGAAATGAATAAATTTCTAGAAAAATATAAATCCCAGCACTGAATGAAGAAGAAGCAGAAAGCCTGAATAGACCCATAACAGCTAGTGAAATCAAAGCAATAATAAAAAAAATTCCCAGCACACAAAAGCACTGGACCGGATGGTTTCATAGGAGAATTTTACATAACATTTAAGGAAGAGCTAACCCCTATCCTTCTCAGACTATTGCAAAAAAATCCAAGAAGAGGGAAGACTCCCCAAACTGTTTTTATGAAGCCAGCATCATCCTAATTATGTATTTGTTTTAAAGCTTATGTGTGCCTTGAACCTTATAAATTTGGGATTCTTGTTAAAACAAAAACAAAACTATTTGAAGATACAGATTAGTTTGAAGCAGTTGTCTAGGACTTTGCATACTCCTAAGAATGTAGGTAATTTGGCAGTCAAAAAGACAGATAAAATTATGGCAGAAATGCCACCTACTGATGTAATAGTTGCCACCCTGGGCTTCTGAAAAAAAGTTCAGCTTTCTTTGATTTTAAATAAAATCCTTAAATTTAAAATAAATTAGGCAATATGATTTTTTAAAGGAGAACACATTGCACAAAGAATAAATATACTTATGACTTTTTAGAAACTATTGTGATATTTAAAATATTAGAATTGCCTCCAATTGACAAATTGGCCATTTTAATGCATTTCACTAAGAGGTAAAATAGAAGGAGACATAAAAGGAAAGGCAAGTTATCTTAGGAAAATACAATCTTATCAGCTTCTTTTGAATTCTCAATTTTCTCACCATGTAAGCAGAATTCATGGAGTGTTATGTTGTTTATGTATCAAATTTGGCTAAAGTTTTCCACAAGAATCAAATGTCATTAGGAATGTTCAATTAAATAATAATACTCAATAATATGTTAATATTAATTAAAATAATCATTATAGTTAATATTTACTGATGCTTATTATGTGTTGTTTATTAAACATTTAAAATATATTAATTCAGTCCTCACACCAACCCTGTGAAATAGGTATAGCTATTATTCTTACTTTCAGATGAAGAAATGGAGGCATGGAGAGGTACATTACTTGGCCAATGTCTCATTTAAGTGGTGTACCTGGAATTCCAACTGAGGCAGAGGGACTATACTGTATAAGCAGATGATGCAGTGCTGCTTACTTAAACTGATATGTTTAGTTTCATTTTCTAACTTTAACCAACTTTTGAGGAATGATTATGTGACATTTTTTTTCCTTTGTAATCTTCCCAGTAGGCTTTGCCAAGAGCAATTGAAGAAGTATAAGCAATTCTGTTGTTTACTCATTACAGCAATCCTTAATTAAAGCAAATTTCCTTTAGGAAATCAGATTTTACATCTTTTGAATAAATTGTTTGATTGCATATGCTAAAATTGTATTCGAATCATAATTAAGTTATGGTGGAATCAGCTATCCCTTGCTCTTAATCTATGTAATGAGAAAAACAGTGTCCTTGAGCCATATAAGGAGCTTGGTATGATATTAGCTATTGCGAGGCTCATAATTTCCAGTTTTCAGACTACATTTCTTTGAAGTTGGTGGGCTGGGACAAGAGTTGGGCTGTGAAGGAGTATCTGAGGTATGAGAAGGTATAATCAGGGAATGGGGTTAGGGACAGCCTTGGGAGAAACCCAGTAGGCAGATCTCAGAGTTTTCTAACCCCATTTTAACTAAAACAGCTCTACTTTTTTTAAAACATGGGTTCCACCATATAAAAATGATAAATTGGCCTAGATAATTGACTTGTAGTGAAGGATTCTGCTGGATAAGAAAGTGGGTGTTGTGTATGTTTGTGCTTTTGGCGAAAGAGAGACTGATCTTGCTAAATTTTGATGGCTCCTAGAACTGTGACCCAGAACCAAAGAGAGAGTTCTAATTTAGCTGAGCTGGAGGCCTTGGCAGGAGGAGTTTGTGTGGGGTCTAACAGAGCCTCTCTGGAGGAGCACACACATTACTTTACAACTAAGAGTTTGCCTGGTCACTCTGCATGGAGGTCAAGGCTCTTTGGCTCAAATCAATCACATAGGACTGGATCTGGAAACAGTAAGGTTTGGATGTATTTACACATCCAGTTCTGTTCTTAGGGGTGTGCAAGGCAAATGTTGAACTTCTGAGTAGGTGTGCTTAGTACTTATACAATACCCTGATTGCCCCCTGTTCAGATATAGGTTAACTGAGGGAGGAAAGAAACAGTTCTGATATGGTACAAATTATTATTATAATATACTTCAGTATTGGGGAAATAAAATAATAATGAAAGAAAATCTGAAAAATATGTTCTGAAGATAACTTGTATTGGTGAGTTGAGCAAATCATGCCTACCTATAAATGTGGCTGTGAAGCATGTTCTTTTCCTATTTAAAAGATTTGCTTCTGGAATTTAGGAAAAGGAATTCTGGTATGGGGAGTCTGCTCAGACAGGAGAGAGTAAGTATGCAGGCTGAGTGGGGCTAGTGAAATAGGAATATTTTTAAAAAATCATTTAATGTAATTTTAACCTTCAAATGATTATTTCATGGCTTCCCTATTCTCTGCACCCCCAGGATGTAAGGAGGTATGAAATGCTCTATTTTAAGTAGTCCAGGGAGAAGGGATTGCTAGCATTTCCTGGAAGCTTGTTAGAAATAACAGATTCTAGTTTATTCTACTGAACCAGAATCTGCATTTTAACAAGATTCCTAGGATTCATTGTTATGTTAGATTTTGAGAAGCCCAGCTTTAAAGTACATGTGAAATCCTCTTGGTCATTGTATTACGAGTCCACTAGATGTCACTCTTGGAACCTGGTAATGAAATGGCATTTTTCATTGGGGACTTGAAAGAATCTGTGAATAAGATCACATTCTTAGGTGATTTCCTCCCTATCCTTAGAGTTACTGATATACACGTTGATTATTTAAGGTAAAACTGCTTTTCTCTTTAGAAGAGAGATTCCTGGGAAAGAGTTTCATTTTGTTAAATCAGCACTTTTGCCTTCCTACCTTTCCATTCTTCAAGCCCCCTGTTGCTTGGGTTCTTCTGCTATTATATAACTTGAGCACAGAGCTTGCTACAGTTGATCTGAGTAACTGGCTTACTGAGAGAACAGCATCCTGCTCAGCATAGTGACACAGAATAAATATACAAGTTTGATATCTGTAGAAGTGATTGAGAGCAAATAGGAGCCAACACTGTATCCTGAAATTAGCATCAACCTCTGTGTGGTTGTTGGAAGAAGTGCTGACCTTTCTAAATTCTTGGGATGTCTGAATGGTGATTTTATAAAGGAGATCCAGGCTGCTTTTGCTTAGAAAAAATGTCTCAAGTGTAATCTTACAGGGCATTATTTTCAACCATGAAGATGAATATAAGGGCATTTTACAGGTAAAGTAAACTCCAGAGGGAGATGATGTACTTTCAGAGATATATGAAGCCCGCTAGCATAACTCCTGTTAACAACTGGTTAGGGCAGCGTATTAGGAAAGAGTGGTGAAAAGGTCAAGTATGCTTTAGAATATCCAATTTTTACAGGTAAAAAAAGGAGTATGCTTTAGAATATCCAATTTTTACAGGTAAAAAAAGTCCAATTTTTTCCCAAATGCCTAGTGTGAGAAGAGTTCTTGAAATAAATCAACATTTTACAAAAACTGTCCTCCCTCTCAATCTAATGTGTGTGTATGTTTTTTTTTTAATTTATTTCAGTTAACAAAGCTAGCAAATAAGTCATAAAAGTTTCTGGTCTGTGTGTATGCTTGGGTGTGCTTTGTGAATGAGTATATTTCCTCTTCTTGGTGTGTGGGGGAGTGTTTAATTTAAAACATCACTAAATGAATGGAAGGTGTTTAATTTGATTGAGTTTAGTCAAGCTAATATTCCTATTGATGTGAAAACAATATAGTTTTAGCTTGAATATAATTTTCCTTTGTTCAAAATAATTAAGATGGCTATCGTATTTACATCTAAGCTTTAGAGACCTCTTTGTAACATCATTTGTTATGATGAGATCCTGATGACCAGGAACAGAATTAATTGTAAAACATTTTACTGAAAATAAATTTTATTTTTAAAAAGCAGTATCAAAGTTATGGAAAATAAGTCTAAAATTCTCATTTCCATTCCTAGCCAGTCTAAATGTCTGCTTCTGCAGTGATAGGATTTTGTGTCACCATCCCCTTTATTGTTGAATTTCCTTTCTTCCTTTCTTCTTAACTATTGCCGTCAGACTTCAGATGCTGCCTGATAGAGCAGCATACTTCTTAGATGGATTATTTCAAGGCATGGGCTTTGGAGTCAGACCTTGTGCAAATTGCTTCATTCCACTGAGCCTGTTTTTTTATTTGTAAAGCAGAGATAGTCTACTTACCTCATTGGTGCTACTTATGATTCAGTAAGATTATTGTGAACCCTGAGGAAAAAATTGATACCTCCCAAGAAGGACTCCTGGTGGCTACCTGAGTTCAAATGAAAAAAGCAGAAGCTTAGCAGCCATTTCTGTACAGGGGCTTCTCATGCAAACTGCATTTCACAGAGATGCCTGCACTAAACTGCTTTCCCCCTGCACTGAAGTGCCTGTTCACCGTGTTTCTGCCATCTGAGCCAATCCTTATAAAGGAGTTCCTGGCATCCTATTCCAACCAATAGAACTGAGACTTTCCCTATCCATTCAGAGCTGTGCAGCTCTGACCAATCAAAGCAGCTCTATTCTGACCAATCAGGACAGTGCCTTTTGGGCCAATCAAAATGTGGGAGTGTGGAGCCTTATTTGCAGGAGAATGGACCAATCAGGGACCAGAGGTGGGGACCTCTGTCCATACAAGCCTGCTTTCCTCTGGTTTGGAGAGAGCATTTTTCTATGGAAGACCTGTGTTCCTGGCTAAGCTGAAACACTGCAGATGTTTTTCCAGAGCAGAGTGAAGCAGACCATCATGGAGTGGAGTGGAGCAGACCAGTGCAGCAGAAAGTAGACCATCTGCAGAGGGGCCTCCATCCCCACCTTAGGGCTGCATGGCCTCAGAGCTGTTCTACAGCTGTCATTTTCACAGCCCTGCTGTAGTTCTGCAGCCGGTGCTGTTTTCACAGCTGCACTGTAGCACTGCTGAACTGTTTGCACTAAATAGTTTCTTCCTTCACCACACCCCAAATTGAGGATTCCTGTTTGCGTTTGAGTTGGTGTCAATGACCATTGGTTAACATAGTGCATATAAATTATGTAGCATAGAGTCAGGTACATATAGTGTATGTTCAGTAGGTGGTAGCTGTTATCACCATTATTGCATCTGTTCCATGTATTCCAAACGTGTTGCTCTTCTCAGTTGTTATAACTCAGTCCACTAACAGACGGAGGAACCCTTGCACCTATACTTCTCTGTCAGAGGACAGCTCCAAGTCCAGGAGGCATCTTCCTTTCTTGCTGCCTGGAAAATGTATATAATGAGGTCAGTTGATAGAGAGCAGATCAGTAGAGTAGTAGAGTGGCAAAGAGAATGTTAATCCTAGGACTGCAACAAGGAGAGAAGTTTACCTTGCACTGATACTGGAATTCTCGATGAAAGCTTCCCTCACTGTTATAAAATGGTGATCAGATTCAATAGAATTGTTAGCTCTATTAGTATTGTCAATACAGACATATCTCAGGCTGGCTCATGATCCTATTTGCCAATTTCAACATTGTTTGTAAATAGAAACAAATTCAGAGATTTAAACTGCCAAATCCCAGTTGAATTTTTGCAATGTAAATGTTTAGATTACCAGGTGTTTATGTCTGTTCTGCTTTGGAATAAACTTTTTGATGTAAAGAGGACCTCTAGACTTTGAATATCTGCAACTCATACCTTGAAGGTCACTGGGACATTATCTGGTTAGGTCATGAAAACATTCTTGTAAGAATCTTTGTAGTTCTTTTGTAAGCAGCCATATGCTTTTATTTGATAATATCCTGCTGACCAAAAACAATGGAGATTTTGATGCAGCAGCAACTGAATTAGTGTGCTGCCTCAAATGGAAGAGGATGAAAAATATTAAAGACTTATGAGCACTGTGTATCTTAAAAATCTACTTATTTTTCATACTAGATTTTGGAAGCTTCATTGGATATTTGTTTTTTTAATAGTTAATTTTAATGTATTTTTGATAATTGTTTAGAATATGTTTCGAAAAACCTTAAAAGGAGTGTAGATGGTTCTTTTTTTCCTACCATATCATTCTTGTTTCCATTGCAAGGAGTTAAGTCAGCAAGTTCAGTTCTAGTTCAAAGATGCTGGGAGTAGGGAACACAACTTATAATGGTGTTACTGTGTAGATTGTAAAAAGAATCTGGGGTTTGTTCAGCAAATATAATGGTGCATTGAGGAGGTGTGTTAATGTGGGGGGCAGAAAATGAGTTCTGTGTGTAGCAAATCTGTTAAGTGGCAGTTTAGGATTTAATCTTAAAATTGAGAGAAAGTTGGTAAGTGCAGAGGATGCATGAGACCCAGTTTAAGACTGCACTAGGTTGATGGTGGTGGAGTGTGGAATGAGAACTGAAAGGAGAAGGGGATTGTGTGGTGTGTTAGATGATGATGGGGATGGAAAAATAATCTATCCATATAAACAGAAAATTGACGGCTTTGTAGAAAAGCAAAGGCTCAAGAATTTAAATGCATATTAGATGTATAAACTCTGGAAATATAAAAAGTAGTGTATAGAATGATTAGTAGCAAGTAAGGCTCCTGATTCCATTTTCTTTTTGTAGTCTTGGTAGAAGGAAAGAACTGGTAGAGACTAATGAAAACTTGTACTGCAGGGTTAAGAAATCTATAGGAATGTTTTGGATGGATGAATGGATAATATAATTTTATACACATGATAAAAGTAGAATAAGCATAATAAAAACAGTAAACAAAACTGTACAAACTAATGCTGGACAAAAAATTCTTTGTGGGTAAGAGAGACTCATGCTCAGTAATGAGAATATATTTAGGGACCCTATGGATCAGTAGCTTTTAAACTTTTTTCCTCATAATTTCTTTGAGAAACTGGTGAAAATATGGAATTCTTTCCCAGTAAAGTACACATACCTATATACATGCATGATTTTCCATATGATTTCAGGGGTTTCTCAGACCACCTGGGACCCATCTCTGAACCCTAGGTTAAGATTCCCCACCAGAGACTGACTGAATAGGGTAAAGGTATTGAAATTTTATTGATAATGCTGGGAAGTTAGACCAAATAGTAGTTATGAGGGAAATCCTATGAGAGACAGGAAGATCTTATACTAATGTCTGCTTCATAGGGACAAGTTTCAGAATTAAGGAAGGAATAAAGTTACACTGGATTTAGGCCTAGGATTAGACTGAATTGGTGCAGGAAATTATCTGTGACCATTGTGGTAACATTCACAAATGAATTACATTGAACCTTTGGAAAGGGATTAAAAGACAAAAAAAAAAAATCCTCATCACCTTACCATTGAGTTGTAGATAATGGAACTACGATCAAATCAATGTGTGTGTTAAGTGAAAATTGAAAGTAATATTTTAAAAAATTCTGTAAGTTGTAGGACTCTTGGAAAGGCTTTAAACACATTAATGGAAGGGCAGAAAATATGCCACATATCAAAGAATAGGAGCATATATAAAAACTTTTGCCTCCTTCTCATGAAGTAAAAAAGCCTCAAACATACGGGAGTGGGGAGTAGGAAGAAGATTGTTCCAGTGAGAATAGGACAGGTATCAAAGTGTGGCAGGTCAGGTGTAAATAAGAAGCCAGTTAGACAGTAAAGGAATTAAGAAACCACAAAAAACACTGCAATCCATAAATGAAAGTTTTTTTATACATGAAAGACAGAAATGGAATTGGAGCATCAATGGGACCTTTGATGATCAGGGTGAAAAAGATGTACTCAAGGGAAAGAAAGAGATCTAGAAGTTCAATGAATTAATTCTCTGCTTTGGTCTTTTTGGAAAAATAGAAATTTCCACTGCCGTCCTGTCTTTGAAGCAAAGAAATAAGAGATGTGGTATTAGATCAAATAATGGTAAGGGAACAGGATTTCTACCTGATTGACATCCTGAAAATGAGTAAGCTGCTGAAATTTTATGGCATCTATAAGAATCTGAAGAAACGTAAGGGAATAAGCTGACCAAAAATGTGAAATCAGTTATTGAACATCATTATTAGTAAATTCCAACTCTTTTTTTAATTTTTAAAATTTATTTTATTGTTGTTCAATAATAATCATCTCCATTTTACTCCAACACAGCCCTCCGCCCCACCTCCCACCCTCAAACCTAACCCCTTTAGCTTTGTCCATGTGTCCTTTAAAAATGTTCTTTGATGGCCCTTACCTTATTTTCCCCTATTATCTTTCTCTCCCCTCCCCTCTGGTTACTGTCACTTTGTTCCTTATTTCAGTGTCTCTGGTTATATTTTGCTTGCTTGTTTGTTTCGTTGATTAGGATCAGCTTATGGATGAGATCATATGATCTTGTGTTTCACCACCTGTCTTATTTCACTTAGGATAATGCTCTCCAGTTCCAACCATGCTGTTGTGAAGGGTAGGAGCTCCTTCTTTCTTCCCACTGCATACATTTCCATTGTGTAAATGTACCATAGATATTTTATCCACTCATTTGCTGGTGGGCATTTAGGTTGCTTCTGGCATTTGGCTATTGTAAATTGTGCTGCTATGAACATTGAGGTGCATAGGTTCTTTTGAATTGGTGTTTCAACATTCTTAGGTTATATTCACACAAGTGACAATGCTGGGTGAAAAGGCAGTTCCGTTTTTAGTTTTCTGAAGAAATTCCATACTGTTTTCCACAGTGGCTGCATCAGTCTGCATTCCCACCAACAGTGTACTAAGATTCCCTTTTCTCCATAAACTCTCCAGTACTTGTTTGTTGATTTGTCTATGATGGCCTTTCTGACTGGTATGAAGTGGTATCTCACTGCGGTTTTAAATTGCATCTCTCTGATGGCTAGTGATGCTGAGCAACTTTCCATGTTCTTGGGCACTCTTTATGTTGTCTTTGGAGAACTGCCTGTTCAAGTCCTTTGCCCATTTTTTAATTGGGTTGTTTGTTTTCCTGGAGTGGAGTTGTATGAGTTCTTTATATATTTTGGAAATCAAACCCATGTCCAAAGTATTACTTGCAAATATATTTTCCCATACAGTTGATTCCCTTTTCATGTTACTGCTCTTTTCTTTAGCCATACAGAAGCTTTTTATTTTGTTGAGGTCCCATTTGTTTATTCTTTCCTATATTTCTGTTGCTGTAGGGGACATATTGATGAAAATATTGGTACATGGAATATATGTGATTTTCCTGCCTATGTTCTCCTCTAGGACTTTTATGGTGTCTTTTATCCACTTTGAATTTATTTTTGTGTATGGTGTGAGTCAGTGATTTTCATTTTTTTTGTATGTAGCCATCCAGATCTCCCAACACCATTTGTTGAAGCGGCTATTTTTACTTCATTTTATCCTTCTGCCCTCTTTGTCGAATATTAATTGACCATAGAGACTTGGGTTTATTTCTAGGCTTTCTATTCTGTTCCTTTGGTGTATGTGTCTGGTACTGTTCTTAAGCCAGTACCAGACTGTTTTGATGACAGTGCCCTTGTAATATAGTTTGATAGCAATTATTGTGATCCCTCCTACTTTGTTCTTTCTTCTCAAAATTGCTGCAGCTATTCGGGGTAATTTATGGTTCCATATGAATTTCTGAAATGTTTGTTCTATATCTGTAAAATATGTCATTCGTATTTTAATAGGGATTGCATTGCTTTCGGTAATATGGACATTTTGATGATGTTAATTCTTCCAGTCAATGAAAATGGTATATGCTCACATTTATTTGTGTCTCCTTCATTTCTTTCTTCAGTGTTGTGTAGTTTTCTTGGTGTAGGTCCTTTACATCCTTGGTATGTAAAGATATATTGTTTTCTTGTTGCTATAGCAAGTGGGATTTTTGTCCTGATTTCTGAGTCTGATATTTCATTGTTGGTGTATAAAAATGCCTTCAATTTCTGAATATTGACTTTGAATCCTGTTGTTTTACCAACTTCATTTATTAGGTTGAATAGTTTTTTAGTGGAGTCTGCATGGTTTTCTGTGCATCATATCATCTGAAAAGAGTGACAGTTTTACTTCCTCCTTTCCAATGTGGATGTGTTTTATTTCTTTTTCTTTTTATGCTGTGGCTAGGACTTCCACTCCAGTACTATGTTGAAAGCAGACATCCTGGTCTTGTTCCTGATCTTAGTAGGAAAGCTTTTAGTTTTTGTCCATTGAGTATAATGTTGGCTGTAGGTTTCTCAAATATGGCCTTTGTCATGTTGAGGTATGCCTCCTTTACTCCCATTTTGCTGAGTGTTTTTATCATAATGAGTGCTGTTCCTCATCAAATTCTTTTCCACATCTAGTGATATGATCATGTGATTTTTGTCTTTCTTTTTGTTTATGTGATGTATTATGTTTATTGATTTGGGAATATTATACCATCCTTGCATCCCTGGGATGAATCCCACTTGGCAATGGTGTATGATCTTTTTAATGTATTGCTGGATGCCAATTGCCAATGTTTTGTTGAGGATTTTAGCATCTATATTCATCAGTGATATTGACCTGTATTTTTCTTTCTTTGTTGTGTCTTTTTCTGGTTTTGGAATTAGGATGATGCTGGCTTCATAGAAAGAATTTGGGAGTATTCCATCTTCCCGGATTTTTTGGAATAGTCTGAGACTATTCCAAAGGATAAGGGTTAGAGCTTCCATAAATGTTTTGTAGAATTCTCCTGTGAAACCATCCTGTCCACGGCTTTTGTGTTCCAGGAGTTTTTTGATTACTGATTCAATTTTATCAGCTCTTACTGGTCTGTTCAAGCTTTTGCTTCTTCTTTTTTCAGTTTTGGAGATCATATTTTTCTAGGAATTTGTCCATTTCACCCTGGTTTTCAAATTTACTGGAATATACTTAGTTGTTCATAGTAATTTCTTACAGTCCTTTGTATTTCTGTGGTTCAGTTGTAATCTCTCCTCTTTCATTTCTGATTGTGTTTATTTGGGTCCTCTCTCTTTTTTTCTTGATGAGTCTACTTAAAGGCTTGTCAATTTTGTTTATCTTTTCAAAGAACCAGCTCTTGGATTTATTGATTCTTAAAATTGTTCTTTCAGTCTGTGTCATTTGATTCTGCTCTTATCTTGGTTATTTCCTTTCTTCTACTTGCTCTGGGCTGTCTTTGTTGTTGTTCCTTGAGTTCTTGTAGGCATAGTTTTAGGTTGCTTATCTGAAATGTTTCCGTTGTTTTTAGGTAGGCCTGAACTTCCCTCTCAGGACTGTATTCACTGTGTCCCATAAGTTTTGGACTGTTCTGACTTCATTTTCATTTGTTTCCAGAAACTTTTTTATTTCTTCCTTGATCACATTCTTGACCTATTCATTGTTTAGTAGCATGCTATTCAATCTCCATCAGTTTGAGTTTTTTTTTCCTTGAGGTGCGTTTCTAGTTTCCATCTCATATGGTTAGAGAAAATGCTTGATATGATTTCAATTTTCTTGAATTTTTTGAGGCTTTATTTTTTGTCCTACCATGTGGTCTGTCTTTGAAAATGTTCCATGTGCATTTGAAAACAATGTGTATTTTGCTTCCTGGGATGATGAAAGGTTCTCTATGTATCAGTGAAGGCCATTTGATATAGGGCATTGTTCAATGCCACAATATCCTTTTTGGTATTTTGTTTGTAAACTCTATCCCTTGTTGACAGTGTGGTGTTAAAATCCCCTAGTATAAGTGTGTTGCTATCTATATCTTTCTTGAAGTCCTCAAAGATTTTCCTTATATATTTGGGTGTTCCATATTTTTACAATGTTTATGTCTTCTTGATGGATTCTTCTCTTGAGTATTATAAAGTGTCCTTCTGTGTCTCTTTTTACGACCCTTGTTTTGAAGTCTGTTTTGTCAGATATAAGTATTGCTGCCCTGACTTCTTCCAATCCATTTGCATGGAATATTTTTTTCCAACCCTTCACTTTCATTCTGTGTAGGTCTTTTGTTCTGATGTGAGTCTTTTGTAGGCAGCATATTTGTGGGTCATGTTTTCTTATCCATTCATGTTCCCTATATCTTTTGATTGGAGTGTAATCCATTTACATTTAAGGTTATTATTGATGGGTACGTATGCATTGTCATTTTGCTCCCTTTGTACTTGTATTCCTTCCTCTCTTGTAGTATTTCTTCCTCTTAAAGCAGTTCCTTTAGTATATCTTGCAATGCTGATTTGGTGGAGGTGTATTCTTTTAGACTTCTTTTGTCCAGGAAGCTCTTTGTCTTCCATTTTGTTTGAGAGCCTTGTTGAATAGAGTAGTCTCAGTTTTAGGCCTTTGCTTTTCATTTCTTGGAATATCTCTTGCCATTGCCTTCTGGCTTTTAATGTTTCTGTTGAGAAGTCAGCCGCTAGCCTTATCAAGGCTCCCTTGTATGTTACTTCCTGTTTCTCCCTTGCTGTTTTTAAGTTCTTTCCTTGTCTTTAATATTTGGAATTTTAATTATGATGTGTCTTGCAGGGGGCCTTTTTGGGTTCCTCTTGATTGTGTCCATCTCTTCTTCCTGAACTTGTATGGCTTCTTCTTTCATCAAATTCAGGAAGTTTTCCATTATTTCTTTTTCAAACTGGTTTTCTATCCTTTTCTCCTCTTCTTCTCCTTCTGGTATCCCTATTATACAGGTATTGTTCCATTTCATGTTGTCCTGCATTTCCCTTAACCCCTCTTCATTCTTTTTCAGTGTTTTTACCTTTTCTTGCTGTTTTGGGGATTTTTTTGAACTCTGGTTTATCAAGCCTAATCATTCTTTCATAATTCGTTCTTCTGTGTTCTTTAATTCAGAAATTGTACTGTTCATTCATTCTTGGCCCTTGTTGATTGTTTCTATGTCCTTTTTCATGCTGATGTAGTTTGCAGTAAGTTCATCGTAGTTTCTCTGTAGTTTTTATAATTCGCACTGAGTTCATTGAGCTTCCATATAAACATTGTTTGAACTTAGTATTTGATAGTTGACTTTCCTCTATTTCATTAGCATTCTTTTTGAGGATTCCTCCTTTCCTTTTGATTGGGGGTTGTTTCTTTGTTTTCCCATTGTTTGTTGGATCCTTCTTGTTTGCTTATCCTTCTTAAGTTGATCTGTTTTGACTTTTTGACTTCATGGTGTGAACTTCTATGGTGGGAGGCCTGTGAGATTCAGTGGTGCAGTCTCCTTGATCACCTTGATCTTCTTGGGATGTCTTTTATGCCTTTATGCTGATTTTCTGTATGTAATTGGGTTTTGATTGTTGTTGGGTCATTCTTTCATGGATCCTTCCCTTCCACTAGTTGACTGAGGGACACTCCACCCACTGCATCTATGTGTTGTTGCCAGTGCTGCCTGAACAAAACCACAGAGCCCAAGAAACAAACCCACAGCCACAAATATAACTCCTCTCACTATCAGTAGTATTACCAGTATCCAGCCAGTGTTAATAAGGGTTTTATTAAGTTTAAGACTATTATAAGAAAGGAGAGTGGATATGAGATGACCTCCTGAAAGAGAAATGATTTTGAGAGGGTAGAGGAAGGAGTACTAATAAGAGTTAGGAGTTGGAGCAATGGAATGAGAGAAGGTAAAATTTACCCCATGGAAAAAAAAAGAGAATGAAGGGTGTGGAATGGAGTATAGGAAGGGAAGCATATAATATGAGGTTTAAACAGAAATTAAAATAATATAAAATAAAACAAAGTGAGAGAGAGAAAGAAAAAGGAAGGTGATATAGTAAATAATCAGTAAAAATGTAGGAGCAAATGGAAGAGAAAGATTCACCAGAGTACTATCCACAACAAATGAGCTAAAGTTAATACAGTTGGTATAGAAATAAGAGGGGAAGGAGAAAGAAGGAAAAGTCTAAGAGATGTTTAGAGGATTGGGAAATTATTTTGAAATGATGGAGAAAGAGGGAATATTAAGAGTGAGGGACAAAAACAAGACTAAGTGAGGGAAAAATTAAAATTTGGGATGTAAGAAAAAATAGAAAAGAAAGAAATGGAGAATAAAGGAAAATAAAAGGGCAGGATGGAAGAGAAATAGAAGAAAGACAAAAAAGAAGAAGAAAAAAACAGGCTAAGATGGCAAAATTAAAATTTGAGACAAAAGAAGAGTGGGGGGGGTGCAGTAAAATTTGATATTTGAAATACAGAATTAGTAAAGTTCTAGAGATAACTTTGAAAAAACAATGCAACAACAACTACCCTACCCACAACCAACAAGCAAAGATTGTTAATGATGTAGAGAGAATGCAGGTATTTTAAGAGGTAGGCAAAAGGATGTGGAATGACCCTTGACAAAAAATTTGTCTTGAGTGTCTCAATGGGGAGACATTCTTAAGAGTGTGTAATAGAAACAAATTGTAGGCAGAGAGAAAACCAAATTTGAAATGAAAATATTGTGAGGAAAGAGGAAGGTAAAATGGGTTAAGAGAAGGGAGGGGCAAAATATGTGAAATGGAATACACTATAGTATAAAATCTAGTGACTTAATATACAAACTCACTGGACAAGAAATGAATATTATAAAGCTATGCAGGAAAGAAAATAACACAAATCATGAAGACCACAGTGGTTCTCATCAGGGTAGCCTATTGTATTTACCACTGTCTTTTTCTTTCTTGATCTGCCTCTGGTAATTTCAGATGTTGACCCCATCTGTCCTTAGGCAGCCTGTTCAGTGATTCCAGTGATCTGCGTCCTGTTCTTATAGCTTAGTCATTTAAAGATTCATTATGCTGTTATTTTTGTCTGCTAAAGTTTTTTTTTTAAATCACATATGTGATATTTGAGACTTCCTATTAATTAGACTTACTGTTACAATGTCTTAAATATAAGAAATGAACCATTTCAGTGTTATCAGTATTAAACATAAATGTGTCTGAACCCATTTTTCTCCATCTCTCTCTCTTTTTTGTCAGTCATTTCATTCTAATAAAATTGGAGACACTGAATTTGTTGCAGGCTCCTATTGTAGCTTTTTTCATGACTGTCATTATATTTTGCTTTTATTGTTATGATATTTATTTTGAGAGTCTGAGAATTTTAGGGGAAAAGTGCTTCATTGAAGAAAAAAAGTGCTTCATTGAAGAAAACCAAGGTGGACAGCCCTATTAATAGATTTCTTATTTTATCTCCTTTATGACTCTCTTCTTCCTTCATCTCCTTCAAAAATAAGACCATTACAGTTTTTCTTTCTCTCCTTTCTTTATTCCTCCACACTGTGTAAGATGCCAGAGGTTAATCAATGATTAAGATGTAATAATATTTCTCAAGTAGCTGACAGTCTACGGGAGATTTGTAGAATCACATTATTGTAACTGAAAAAACCAAAGGTTTGGCTGCCTGCTGCCACAAAAACTAAGCTTGTGCAGCAGGTGCTGGTGCAACAGGAAAGAGGTTTTTATTCAGGTGATGCACAGCCTGGGAAAATGGTGGACTCCAGTCGCAAAGATCATCTCAAACTTCCTGCTCAAGCCCAAGGTTCGTATAGGGATAGGGAGGGGAGGGCTTTTCTCCTATCCAATTATCTTCTAGCTTTTGTTATGTTTGGGGCTCTGTTTATTCATCTTTCTAACTTTCAACATGCTCAGGGTCCTATACATTCATCTTTTAACTTTCCATGTGTGCTATGGCCCTATCCATTCATATTTCTAGCTTTAGGTGCACTCAGGCCCTTTCCATTCATCTTTCTAGCTTTCCGTGCATTCATTGTGAGAACCTCCCCCTGTGCCATCTTGGCCAATTGGGGAGACTTTGGTGGTCTGACTGTCTGTGGTAACAATTTCACCCTTCAAAACTCTGGACCCTTGTGATCTTACAAGAGTAAGTGAGTGAAGTTGTTATTCTCCTGTAGTTAATTCCTGCTGTCAAAAGCTTAATCTTTTCTATCCCTTGGTCCAGAAATTCAATCTAATAATGGAAGGGGGCAGTCAGGAATGGAGGGAAGCTTTTACCCAAGTGAGAAGGATTGCTGTCTTCGGAGGGCAGCATATGTGGTATCTAGAAAATGGCACTGCTGAACAAGCAAAGCTGATAGACTGCTGCATGTTTCAAGAGATAGTGGTGCAGAAGACCTTCCAAAGTGAAGCCTATTGTGCAGACAATCAAGTGTTTAGTGAGGGGCATGTCTATTAGTGCATGTGGAATTGTAGTGATATCAGAAACTGGTGAAAGTAAAGGGCTTTGGATGGCACATCCAACAGCAGAATAAATTTGCTGAGGAAGCAAGTGTCTGGGAAATGCAGAATAAAATAAAAAGTAACATTTTCACTTAGCTTTGATAGGTACTGTCCCTTTCCAAAAGAGAAATTTTAAATCTTTTTTAAGAGTGAAGATCCAACTTTCCTTTGTAGTATCAACAGCAGTAGCAAACTCTGAGTCCTTTTCAGGTGGAACCCACTTTATTGTGCGTATGGTAGAACCAAGGCTTGGTTCTTATGAGCTTTAGGGAAGAGTGTGTTGTCTGTAGGACATCATAGTGACTGGTCCCTTGCTTGGCTAATTGCTGTTTGGGACCCTGAGTCTTCCAGGTCTTTAGTAAGACTTAGTCTCCTGGGTTGAATGGGTGCAAGGGCTTGTCAGATGGGGTAGATGGACCTGCAATGAGAAATATTATGCAGAATTGTTAGTGTTTGTGCTAGATGTTGTGCATATTGTTTGATTTTTTTATTCATGTTTTAAATCTAAAGGGGGTGTTCCTAAAACAGAAACTTGGAAGGATCTCCCATAAACTATTTCCAACAGCTTAATTTAAGCCTGTTTTGGGGTGCTACCCTAATTTGGAGCAAGGCGATAGGAAGTACCTGGTCCCATTTCAAATATGTTTCCTGGCATATTTTTGCCAGGATCCTCTTTATGGTGTGGTTCATTTTCTCAGTTTTCCTAGTAGTTTCCATTGAATCTGTGGTACCTGTCTTATCTTCTGGGAGATTTCTGAAGTGAACCGTGGTCCATTGTTACATTGAATGCTGTAAGAAGTCTATTCAAAGTTTATTTCTTTTGAGTAGGTTTTGCTACCTCTGTTGCCTTCTCAGTTCTACTGGGGTATGCCTCTACTCATCCAGAAAAAGTATCCACAAAAACTAATAAAAACTTAAAGTTTCCTCTGACTTTAGGAATCTGTGTAAAGTTAACTTGCCAGTCCTCAGATGGGCATAGCCCGTTATATTGTACTCCCCTTCCTATTGGGGCATGTTCTGTCTTAGGATTGGTTTTGGTGCATATCTGACAGGCTTGGGTAATCTTCTGAATGGTCTTCTGTAAATGAGGGTCCTTCAGATGTGGTCTAATGAGGTCCATTAAAGCATCCCTTCCATAATGGATCCTTTCATATAGGTTTTTGAGGATACTAGAGCTTCAGGGAGTAAGATCATATCATGCAAGTTGATATTGCATGTAGGGTTAGGGTCAGTGTTAGACAATCCCCAATTATAGGCCCATTTCTCATCTTGTTCTTTATAATGGGGTTTAAATTCTGACAAGTCCAGGTGGGGAATCAAAGCACCAAGAAGTGCTGACCCTGGAAGCTTGTCTTTTTGCTTTATTGGCAGTTTGTTTTCCCTGGTTGGTTTGGGAACAGTTCCGCTGTTTTGAGCAGTGCATTATGGCACTCTGGTTTGGGAGATTTACTGCCTTTAGCAATTTAAAAACCTCTGTTGCATGTTTCATGTCCTTACGCCCTGAGGTAAAGAGGACTCTTTTGTTATTGCCCCATGGACATGGACTATCATGAAAGCATATTTAAAGTCAGTACAGATATTAGCATTCTTTCCCCAGTATAATTCTAAGGCTCGGGTGAGAGCTATCAGTTCAGCCTTTTGTGCTGACGTTCCTATGACAAGGGCCTGAGCTTCTATTACCTTGTGTATAGTGACTGCTGTGTTCTTGTTTGTCATTGACTGTTCTTTGTGAAGCTGCTTCCATCTGTACATAATTCCAAGTCAGGTTCCATCAGCAGCTGGTCCAGTAGATCTGACTGCTGGAGTAAACTTGGTCAATGATTTCCCAGCAATCATGCTGGAGGTTTGAGCATCTCTCTGAGTCCAGGGACAGGGTGGCCAGATTTAAGGTAGTGGTCTTTTGCAAGTCAGCATTTAAGTTGTCTAATGAAATGGCTTGACCAGGTGGTAAGGGGCAAATACCATAAGATCTCACCTTTAACTGGAACCTAATCAATAAAAGAAAAAAGTAAATAAAATATAACCAGAGACAGTGAATTAAGCACAATCTGAGAGTAACCAGAGGGGAAGTGGGAGGGGATAATGGGGGAAAGTGGGGAGGGTTTTAGGAACAACTATAAAGGACACCTGGACAGAACCAAGGGTGGGGTGGAAGCAAGGGAGGGAGGTGGGTTTGGCTGGGGTGGGAGTAAACACAAACTGTAATTGAACAACAATAAAGTAATTTTAAAAAATGGTTTGATATTTCCCCATGTACCCTGGTGTCAGGCAGTACCCTTTCTTGTAATATTTTTCAGCGAGAATTTCTACCCTTTCTTTCTTTGTGAGTTTTGGGCAGCCATTTCTCCACTGGCCCTCCTCCTTGTAATAGGTACATTGATTGGCGCCTGGTGGGTCTTTCCTCCTTCCTTTCGGCACCCACCTCTCCTCTGGTTTCCTTATACTGTTTCTAAGAAAACAGCCTGTTTTAATTTCCTTGTTTCTCATAAATGTTAAAGGCTATGTCCACCAGCTAGGAAGGATTCATTCCCAATGCCCTGTCTAAATGTAGGAGGTGTTTTCTGATATCTGGGGCACTTTGCCCAATAAAAGTCATATTCACCATCAGGATATTTTCTAGTGCCTGTGAGTCAGCATCAGTGTGCTTTTGATAAGCCTGAGATATCATTTCCAAAAATCTCCGAAAGGTCTTTGTTTGGTTTCTATTGAAAGGCCTATATCATATCCAGGCTCTATTGTTTAGGTATCCCTTTATTAAGTCCTTCCAATATGCATCTTTTGTAATGTTCTAGGAAATATAGGTTACCACTATTGGGTCCCAGTTAGGCTTGTCAAGGGAATCACCCCAGCTGGGTTGGGGGTCCCATTGGGATTCTCTTGATGTAGGTAATGACCTTCTTCATTAGCTTTGTTTATGACTTGTTGCCTTTCATCTACCATTTGTAGGATGTTAAGGAGAGCCTGTACATCTGTTTAGCTTAGATGATGAGTGGCAAAAATGGAAAGATCCACCATTTTCTAAGGGTCCTCCTTATATAAGAGTTGGAATTCTTTGATTTCAATAATTTTGAAGTGGAAAATGGAGTATGGGCCCAAAAGTAGCCAGTGGGCTAGACTTCCTGGTTTATTCCACCTATAGGGCATTGCCTTGAAGGGAATTGTCCTGCTCCAAATGGATTCTGTGGCCAAACTGGGTGCCCGCTGGGTCTTCGAGAGGGAGACCATTCTTTTGTCACATAAGGGTGGGGATATTGCCCCTCTGGGCCCTATTTCAATAATATCTAGCAGTGAGGGTGGTAGTGGGACAAATCTTCCTGTTGCTAATCCAGGGTTCCCTGGGTTCAGGGTGTTATGGAGACTTATTTCCTAATTTCACTCTTCTTCCTGTGTCTTACTATCAGGGAGGGGTTTTAAAGTCAATTCCAGTCTCTGCATCATTAATTTGTTCCCTTTCTTCGCCAAATCCTTCTTGTGTAAAGACATAAATACCTGGACATGTGGGATTTCATCCCATTTCCCTGACCTTTGGCAAAACAATTCTAATTATATAAAGGTGTAATAATTTAGGGAACCATTTTAGGGGCCATTTTCCCCTGTAGTCTAAAGTATACATAGGCTAAGCAGTATTACAATAGAAAACCAATTCCTTTGTAGTCATTGAATGGTAGCTGTACATGGACCAGTCTGCTAAAATTCAGCCCAATGGGCTCCCTCCATTAGTTGAAACAAACAATCCATTATGGCACAAAAGTACAAACCCAGAACTATAACTATAATAAAACTCCACACAAAGTAGGAACATATAAACACAACTTGGATTCGTAATTCCATTATTTCAAATGAGTGCTCATAAGCAAGTCTTAGTGTCTTATCTTCTGCTGATACCGGAAGTTGTCCTAATTGGACCCAAATGTTATGAAGCCTAAGTGGCAGGAATACCTACTGCAAATGGCTGGTACTGCAAATGGTGCTAGGTAGCCCAAGTGGCACGAAGCCCAAGTGGCACAAAGCCCAAGGAGCAGGGATAGCTTGCCAACCGGTACCACAAATGGTCCTAACTGGACCCATGTGTCTCAAAGCCAAAGTGACAGGGATAGAGGACTCCCAGTATTCATGCTGATTTGACATACCCAGTCTTGAAGTCCATCTGCTATCCAGGCCTGTTTCTTTTCATTAGCCAAGTATTTCAAGCAGCTGAGTCCTTGAGTAAAAGTGCAGGGAAATTCCCCAGGAAAAGCTCTTGGTAGGCGCTGGGAAACCTACACAGTCTCACCCTCCTGGAGTCAGCTTGCCAAAGGCAGCAGGGACCCCCACTGGACCCTAAGGGACTTACTGAGGTTTGCGCTCTCCTATCTGGGTTACCAAAACTGTAAGCAAACAAAACAGAGCTTCAGCTGTCTGCTGCCACAAAAGCCAAACTTGTAAGGCAGGTGCTGGTGCAAAAGGAAAGACGTTTTATTTGGGTGCTGCACTCTTGAGAGAATGGTGGACTTCTGTCTCAGAGACCATTTAATCTTCCTGGTCAAGCCCAGGCTTTTATAGGGATAGAGTGGGGAGAGTGTTTTTTTCCTTTCTAATTATATTTCTAGCTTTTGGTGCTTGGGCCCTATCCATCCTTATTTCTAGCTTTGATTGGATCCTATCTATCTTTCTGTCTTTCTGTGTGCTCAGTGTAAGAACCTGCCCCTGCTTGCCATCCTTGCCAACAGGGGAGGTTGTCAGATACTCTGACTGACTGTCTTTGGTAACTTTATGATGAAGAAAAGTGTGAGAGGAACACAAATAAGGCAGTATCCAGCTCAGCATGGGAAAAGTGTTGTCAAATAGGGTTTTGTAGATATGCATCTATTCAAGCTGAATGTATAAATCTGAGTAAGAATTTCCTAGGTAGATATATCAGTCAGGGGTCACAGTGTTTCAGCAGAAAACACATTCAGCCCTGAGAGTTAAAGTGGAGGTACTACCTGTAACAGTGTAGGCAAGAGCAAAGAAGAAATGCAGGGGTGGGATAAGTGGGAGACCATAGGCATATGTCATTTTATTGTATTATACTTTATTGTGTTTCACAAGTATTGCAATTTTTTACAAGTTCAAGGTTTGTAACAAATCTGTATTGAGCAATGTATGTAACCAAACAACCAGTGGGGTCCTACTTCTTGCTGCCAACAGGCAAAAATTCTGGAGGCAGAGTTCAGTAGAAAGAGAAAGGAATCTTTTTTTTTAATTGTTGTTCAAATACAGTTGTCTCCATTTTCTCCTCACTGCTCACCTCCACCCCGCACAACCTCACCTCCCACCCTCAATCCTACCCCCTTTGGCTTTGTCCATGTTGAGGAAGGAAGTTTTTATTCAAAGGCTATACAGTTTGAAATAATGGCAAGTTTCTGCCTCAAAGCCCATTTCCTTTGACACACAAAAAAATCACCCTACCACTCTCTGCCAGCTCAGTTGAAGGCTGCACCAGGAACTACTTCTCCCACCCAAAAGTACAATCCTTTAAGAAATACATGGGGCTTAGCTGATTTCCAGTTACTGTCTGGCTTCAGGCATCTTTCAGAGTCTGTGCATCCAGGCATCCTACTCATAGTATGTTGCCCTCTTCCTCCAGTTGCTGCCCTCTGGTACGTCTGCGTGCCTGGCCAGGCAGGACCTGCACAGGGCAGGTACAGTCATCAGTGCTGCCACAGCCTCCTGTGTGGGGGAGGGCATGGGACTTATTGCCTGGCCACATGGCTTCCAGGGCCCACTGGGCCAGGCTTCCTTCCCTTCTGCCCTACCAGCCTAGTGCCTGCTATGTTCCTGGCCAGGCAGGCCTGTGCAGCACTCGAGGAGGAGCACCAGTACCTGGATCACATGGCCTTCAAGGCTTGTTGGCCTGGGAATTTGAGCCTCTGGCTGCAAGGTAAGAGGGGAGAATGAAGAGAGTAACATCGCCCATTCTTTCTTTTTTTATAAAGTTAGGCTTGAAAATCCCATGCAAGTGGAAACACATAGGAGTGTATTTCCCTCCATTGTGGTATGCTGCCTGGTTGCTTGGGCAACTGCCCATGTGCAGTCCTCTGCTCTGCCTAACCTCTTCCTTATCTCTTGGCAGGGTGCAGCCTCTTGCATTGCTCCAGGGTCTCTGTTCCTCTCTACCCTGTGGATCTGTCCAGACCGCCCCCCACCCCCATTACATGTACACAACATTTTTCCAAGAGTATTTGCTTATTTTGCATTCATGTTACATTTTGGTAATGTAACATGAATACTTCTCACAATACTTCAAACTTTTAAATTGTATTTATTATGATGATCTTTGATCAGTGATCTTCATTGTAATTATTGTAATTGCTCTGGGGCACCAAAACCTTGCCCATATAAAATGGCAAACTTAATAAATAAATGTGTGTGTTCTGACTACTTCACTGACTGGCCATTCTCCCATCTCTCTTCATCCCCTAGGGCTTCCCTATTCCTAGAGCCACAAAAATATTGAAATTAGATCATTTAGTAACCCCACAATAGGCTCTAAGTTTCCAAGAGAAAAGAACTCTCACACATTTTTCACTTTAAATCAAAATCTAAAAATGATTTAGTGAGCAAGCCATGTTTAAAGCTGAGATAGGCTGAAATCCAGGCCTCTTGCAGCCAAGTTGTCAATGCAAAGGCAAAGTTCTTGGAGGAAATGGAAAGTGCTATTCCAGTGTGAATACAAATGGTAAGAAAGTGAAACAGCATTATTGCTAATATGGAGAAAGTTTTAGTGGTCTGGATAAAAGATCAAAATAGCCACAACATTCTAATGCCAAACCTAATCCAGAGCAAGACTCTAACTCTTCCATTCTGTGAAGGCTGAGAGAGGTGAGGAAGCTACAGAAGAAAAGTTTGAAGCTATCAGGGGTTGGTAGATTAGGTTTATGGAAAGAAGCTGTCTCCTTAACATAAAAGTGTATGCTGAAGCAGCAAGTGCTGATGTAGAGGCTGTAACAAATTATGCAGATCTAGCTAAGATAATGAATGAAGGTGGTGTAGGGGCACAGAACGTTATTTGTACTCCTACTTTTTAAGTTCTTCTAGATGGGCTAGTAATCAAATTAAACAGAGAGAGATTAACAGAAGAAAGTGTCTAAAATTTATTTTATGGATATTTATTTAAGGGTCCATAAAAGATGTGATCCAAAGGCAAATTAGGCAGTTGAAGCTTCTATGTCATTTTGGAGCTAAGAAGGGGAGGGCAGTTTGTGGTTTGGGACTTCAAAGGGCAGTAATGCAATTCACATGGAGATGGTAAGGCAAGTGTTTGGTAATTGAATGCTGGGCCTTCTTGAACTATGGAACATTGAGATGATTTTAATAATGGACCTTGCTAGGTTTTTCTCTATTACACACTAGTTTATATTAAACGATAGTTATCTGTCATCATATCTCCCTTTAGGCAGTTAAGGGGGAGGTCAATTTTTTTCTTTTATTTTTTAAAAACCAGCTTAAAATCAATATCCCAAAATGGAGTTGTAAAACTTTGCTTCCCTTTTGTGGCTACAGTAAACAACAGATGTTCAATATCAACAAAACAGACTTATATTGGAAGATACCATCTAGGACTTTCATAGCTAGAGAGAAATCAATTCCTGGCTTCACAGCTTCAAAGGATGGGCTATTTCGCTTGTTAGGGCTAATGCAGCTGGTGACTTTCAGTTGAAGCTAATGCTCATTTACAATTCTAAAAATCCTAGGACTCTTAACAATTATGCTAAATATACTCTGCTTATGCTTTCTAAATGGAACAACAAAGACTGGATGACATCACTTCCAGTTTTTTTTTTCATTTTTTCCTCTTTATTGAATTTATGGGTGACTCTGGTTAACAAACTTATTTATGGGTGACTCTGGTTAACAAAGTTTTGCGTGCACAATGCCACAACACATAATCTGTACACTGTATAGTGTGTTCACCACCCAGGTTAAATCTCCACCCATCACCATTTGTCCCCCGTGTACTCTCCTCCACCACTCCATACCCCACCTCCCCCTGGCAATCACCACACTGTTGTCTGTGTGCATAAGTTTTCTCTCTCTCTTTTTTTCAATCCACCAAGCTCCCACCCAATCTCCCAGTGCCCTTCCATAGCTGTCAGCCTTCTTTCCATCTATGAGTCTGTTTCTATTTTGCTTATTAGTTCATTTTGTTCATTAGATTCTATATGAGTGAAATCATCTGGTACTTGTCTGTCTCATTTCACTTAGCAGAAAGTTCTCCAGGTCCATCCATGCTGTCACAAAGGGTATTTTCTTTTTTTTTTTCCACTGCTGCATAATATTCTGTTATGTAAATGTACCATAGCTTTTTTTATCCATTTATCTACTGATGGATACTTGGGCTGTTTCCAAATCTTGACTATTGTAAATAATGCTTCAATGGACATAGGGTTGCACATATTTTTTTTTGAATTAGCAGCACATCTTTTTTACATGTTTTACTACACATTTAAAGTCCACTGATGAGACCTATTGCTCAGAAAAGATTCCTTTCCAATTATTACTGTTCATTGATGATGAACCTGGTCATATAAGAGCATGGATGGAGATGTACAATGATATGATATTATTTTTATGCCTGCTAACACAACATCCATTCTGCAGCTCAGATCAAGGAGTAATTTTGACTTTCAAGTTTTATTATTTAAGCAGTACATTTTGTAAGGTTATAGATGCCATAGTGATTTCTCTGATGGACCTTGTGAAGTAAATTGAAAACCTTCTGGAAATGACTCACCACTCTATATGCCATTTTAAGAACATTTGTGATTCATGGGAAGAGTCAAAATATCAATATTAATGGGCATTCAGAAAAAGTTGAGCCCATCCCTATGGATGACTGTGAGGGTGCAAGACTGTAGTGGAAAAAATAACTGCAGATGTGTTGGAAAGAACAAGAGAACTAGAAGTGGAATGTGTGACTCCTGAAGATGTGCTGCAATCTCATGACAAAACTTTAACAAATGAGGAGTTGCTTTTTATGGATGAGCAGAGAAAGTGCTTTCTTGAGATGGATTCTATTCCTGATGAAGATGCTGTGAAGATTGTTGAAATGACAACACAGGATTTAGAATGTTACATATACTTAATTGATAAAGCAGTATCAGGGCTTGATTCCCAATTTTGAAAGAAGTTCTACTTCCAAAAATTACAATCAAATAGGATAGTATGCTACAGAGAAATCACTTATGGAAAGATGAGTTAATTGATGTGGCAGATTTCATTGTTGTCTTGCCACAGCTTCCCCAACCTTTAACAACTACTGCAATCAGTCAGCAGCCATCAACACTGAATCAAGACCCTCCACCAGCAGAAAGAAAGGTTACTGACTGGCTGAAGGCTCAGGTGATAGCATTTCTTTCTAGCAATAAAGTATTTTAAAATTAAGGTATGTATTTTTTTTAAAGATTTTATTTATTTATTTTTAGAGAGGGAAGGGAGGGAGATAGAGAGAGAGAGAAACATCAATGTGTGGTTGCTGGGGGTTATGGCCTGCAACCTAGGCATGTAACCTGGTTGGGAATCGAACCTGTGACACTTTGGTTCGCAGCCCGCACTCAATCCACTGAGCTACACCAGCCAGGGGAAAAATTAAGGTATGTATTTTTAAAAATATAATGCTATTGCACTCTTAATAGACTACAATGTAGTATAAACATAACTTTTATATGCATTGGGAAACAAAAAGTATTTGTATTTACTTGCTTTACTGTGACATTTGCTTTACTAGGGTCGTGTGAAACCAAAGCTGCAATATCTCTGATGTATTCCTGTATTACCTCTTCATAGGGCTAAAGGCACAAGAAGGAAGTAGAGTTCCTGGATCTCAGTGAGAGTTGGAACTGTGGAGGAGGGACCACCTGGTTTATGCTGTAATTATGAGAGGGACCTAGCTACTTCCAGAGAGATACAGTGCCTACACTAGGAGGGAGCTGTGAAGAAATTCCTTGATCTCTTTCTCTTCCCATTGGTGTATTTCATTGGCCAAACATAATGAAAAGTCAGCTGGCAAGGGAACTGGATACTGCAGTGTCAAGAGCACTGAGCAGGCCAGAGCGGGCTGGAAATGGATGGAGTTTGGAGGATAAAGGAAAATAGCCAGGGGATAAGGGAGCAATGGCAATTACAGCAAGAAAGAACATTATGGGCTAATACACAGAAATGCAAAGGATTGGCCACTTTGTAGAATAACAAGGAGAACAGGAGGCAGAGAAAGTAAAAGTATAGCAGGAGAGGGTTAAGTAAATATTGATAATAGCTAATACTTTTTGTTCTAGGAACTTGACTAAATACTTTACATAATTTATTCCATTCAATCCTCACATTATTATAACTTTGTTCCTATCTTGTAGCAATTATGACTCTTGTCCACAAATGCATATGCATTTTTTAAAAATCTTCAGTCAAGGACATTTTTTATTGCTTTTAGAGAAAGAGGAGGGAAAGACACAGAGAGAGACAGCGGAGAGAGAGAGAGGTATGTGAGAGAGAAAACTTTCAGTCTGTAGGGTGATTCTCCAACAAACTGAGCCACAACAACGAGGACTACTGTGTTTTTGTTTTTTAATATCATATCAGATTTGGCTCTTAGCCATTACTCCATCTTGGTAAATTTTAACTCAGTTACTATTTTGGTGCCTGCCTTCTCTATTTTGCTGCATAGAAGTCCAGGAGATTTATATGTTGCCCACATAGATGGAGAGGACACTTAATTTCCAAGGCCACTAGAGATTCTCCTTACCTCTTCTTTGTTACTTGAAATCCTGGATTCTCAGCCCTGGGTGGCACAGTGGAGCCTTTGTGACAGGGAGTCTGCCCTCTTCATAAATTCTTTATCATTCTTAAAATCTTAATCTGTGTCAGAATATTTTGATAAGGTTCTTAAGAGGTATATTGTATCTTATCCATCTTTCTTACAAGGTTGCACTTTGAGTAATAAATTTATATTAATAATAATCTCTGACAATTTTTTTTTTATATTTTTGTATCCTGTATTACTTGGGAGAACTATAGACAGTTCATGCTCCTTAGAGACTGGGAGATGCTCCATTTTATCATCAATGCTCTTAAGCAGAGGTTATCAAACTTTTTTAGTAAAGGGCTACATACTAAGTAATTTATGCTTTGCAGGTCAGGAGACAAAATAGAAGCTATTATGCAAGTACTTATACAATAATAGAAGAATCAAAATCTACAAAAATTTTATTATATTTATAATAACAACAATCAAGTACAAATATTTTGTGATACATATTTGCTAATGAGAATAATGGAATTCTTTTTTGGGGAGGGTATCATTTTACTGAATTGGAGTACAAAATTAGTGTTTATGTCAATGCTGATCTGTATATACACATGTATATATTTCATACTTGAAAATGTCTTTTCACACAGAAAGGTACTCTAACTGGTTATAACAGTTCATAGGCAAATGATTTTAATTTAGCATACTCATTGCCTGGAAAGCATTAATAGAATTTATTAGGTTTTTCTTGTGATAGTTTCCTTTTATATGACATTATATTGCAGGTTAGTCACTTAGAATTGAAAATTAAGGGGAGGCTCCTCAATTGCACAGTTAAGTGGGTTTTGAAGTACAGAAGTTTTCTTTGTACTTGTATTTAAGTCTGAAAAACACTGCTGTAGTTTGAGCACAGAAAAATGTATCTGCTGAAAATTTGTGGGGAAATAGAAATCTCATATTTGTTTTAACTTTTGCCAGCATGGGAAGTATATAAAGCAGCCCAACATTATTTGTGATTCAAAAAACAACCATCGAAATGACTTACTGCCATACAGTTTTACATGTACTTGTTTTTTCTTGTAAATTTAGGTTGAATTCATTAAAAAACATTATTAGGTCCATAAGAAAAGCTAATTTCCAGAGCTATTAAGTGTTCAATGGTTGAAGGTGAATCTTCTTATTCATAAAAATCTCATTCCATACCATGAGCTTTAAAAAATCACATTAAAACTTTACCATTATTACAATAAAACTACTTTGTGATAGTGTGAGTCAGGCTTCCATTTCTGAGAAAAGTTCATGGAACTAATAATGGTTAAGGCTATCAAAGCAAATGAAAGTTATTTTTAACACTGTAGGCTTAAAGTTACATGATAAATTCATGTATTTTCCTCACAGTATCTGCTGATGAATAATAAAATGTCAATGTAAGAAACATTCAGTCCTGTAGAGAATTTTTGTGAGTTTGAATGATACTGACAACAATTGTCAGGAAGCAAAATGTCAATGGATTGAGAAAATACTTTGGAAAAATGGCAGTTCTGCCCTGTCTTATACATTACAATCAAAAGAGAGTACCTAAGTTGGTTACATGAAATCCATTGGTGATAGATTAGGGAGGCGGGAGAAAGCAAAGCAGGGAAACTTCAGGGATTGGCTAAAAAGTAAAAGAATGGACACATACTTCTTTTACGTAGGTGTCTATGGGATAGGTAACTGTCAACAATTAACTCAACAACATTGAGGGAATTTGTGGTCTCCACTCTGGTGTGGTATCTGTACTTTGAGGGCTTTGGGAAAAGGAATTCCTTGGATATTCCAAAGTTATGTTATCATAGATGCAAAAAGGCAAGAGACAAGCTATTGTCTGGGAAGATTCTAGCCTAGGACATGACTACCTGTCATAAACTGCTTTCAGTTAATAACTTTTAATTTCAGACCATCCTTTGTGGTTATAGTAGGTCTCTGAGTTAATAAGACCACCATGCAGGTCTTACCTGAGCTTGTTAGGTTTAGTATATAGCCCCTTTTTGTCCACACAATGAATAATCATAGGCTTTAAACACTCTATGTTTTTACAAGCTCTGTTAAGTTCATCTTAGTCTCTTTTTGATCCACATATAATTTTTACCACCCTAGGGTGGAACATATCTTAGCAGATTCCACTTAAGTTTTATTGAAGTAGTTTTTTTGCAACTGATTTTGGAAATATTTTTGTCTGTAGTTGTTTCCTACAGCCTAGTCATAGAGGCTAATTCTTCAGTCACTTCAAAATCAGCATTGACTCATATAAAGAACAGTTGAGCAGTATCCATAACATTTGCCAACTCATCAAAGCCAAGGAAAACCACTCAAAATAATGTGCCTTTGTTATTTATTTTTATTTTTAAAAGATTTTATTTATTTATTTTTAGAGGGAAAGGAAGGAGAAAGAGGAGAAAAAGATCAATGTGTGGTTGCCTCTTGCACGCCCCCTACTGGGGACCTGACCTGAAATACAGGCTTGTGCCCTGACTAGAAATTGAGCCAGCAACCCTTTGGTTCACAGGCCAGCACTTAATCCACTGAGCCACAGCAGCCAGGACTAATGTGCTTCATTTTTAAATTGATAGTTGATGTTGCTCCCAATGGTTTCAATTCTCAGTTGAATAGTCCTAAACAAACTTATTCTCTTTGGACACACTACTTCTGCATCTATAATCAAACATGACTTCATTAACTCACCATTGGTAAATGGCTTTCCTTGCTTGGCTAACAAATGAGCCCCTCACAAGTTCACTTTGGTTACAGTCTCATTTTCAGGTTTTTTTTTTTTTAACCTTTGTAAAAAGAAATTTTACTATGATGAGATATTTTGTTTTAAATTTTGTAATTTTTCAGACCACTAAGGTTTCTGAGTTGGACATATTGTGATGAGTGTTTAATTGGGCGTATATTGTATACTTTTAGTATGGATATAGTGTCATTTAATAATAAACAAAATGCTTTGTTATCTGATTCAATAACAATGTAGTCCATCTTCAGTGCATGCTGTAAGTACAGCATGTGTTATTTTCTTATTTTGATGTGATGAGTTTGTGCTGGTAATATAATAAATTGGGGTTAAAGTAATACACATTATATTTGAAATGCTGTCACATTATATCTGTGCTGCTATAGCACACCAAACAGGTGTGCAAAGCAATGAGCATGACAGTGCCATATATGGTTGTTGTCACAACCACTCAACTGTTTTAGTGCAAAACAGCCATAGACATAAACAGATGAGTGCATTTGTGTTCTAATAAATCTTTATTTGTGGACACTGAAATTTGAATTTCTTATAATTTTTTCTATCATGAATTATTATTATTTTTTTGATTTTTAAAAACAAATATGTAAAGATAATTCTTAGTTCATTGGTCATATAAAAATGGTCAGCTGGCTGTATTTGTCCTCTAGGTCATTGTTTGCTGACACTTGCTGAGCTTTGATAATTAGTAGAATCTCAGAGACATTGAAAAATACACATCTCTATGTCCTGCTTTAAGACTTGGTATACAAAGTTAGGAAACCTTGGCTATTTTGTTTAGCATCATATCCCCAGCACTAAGATACTCAATAACTATTTTTTTTTTAGTATGTAAGTGATAGACAATTCCTGGTATATGGTAAGCCTATAAACATCTGTTGGGAGCATAAAATGAATGAGTGATTTACTATATATCTTATACAATATATGGGATCCTAAACATAATGGGACTAAATGAATTGTTTAATATTAGGTTAAAAATAGAGAGGCTAGGCCTATGGAGCATGAAAAAGTGTTCAGTAGCTGGGAATCATTTTATCTAGATTACCAATTTAAGTTATAAAAACTGCAGAGCATATTATTTTGGCTAACTCAGGTGTGAGGAAAGTCATAGCAGATAAAACACACTGTAGGCTATTTTAATAAGACTCCTTACTGTTAGATTGTATAATTAAATTCCTTGAAAATAATTATGCAGAGAAAAATGAAAGAATTTTCAAGAAAGAAAGAATTTCAAGCCAAAGAAACTAGTAGCTAATAGTGTTTTCAGGAGGGTGAGTTAGTGTATTTTAACTATCGTATTTGACTACTTAAATAAAGTCTCCCCTCTCTAATTAATGAGTACTTCCAGGAACCTGATTTGTCTCTAGGATATGGGTAACTGTGGGACATAGACCTGCTAGCCAAAGGTACATTTTACACTACATTTTCTTACTGACTAGGAATGTGTGCACATAAAGATCTCAGTTGGTTTTTAAACATCACCTTTAGCTTGACGCTATGTTCCAGGAATATGAACTCATTTATCACGTCTGAGTCATTTCTCCTTCTAGCAGCCTTAACTTTGTGTTCTGTCACTTCCTAGAGCACTATTGGATGTGACATTGCAATGTAAGTACAAGTTTCATGTTTGGTTTATTTTTCTGCTACAAGTAGAGAAGGGTTGGCATACTGGCTTTTTCACATTCTAACTGTGCACTTGTATTCAAGGTGCTTACCCTTCTGGAGCCTTGGTTTCTTCCTCTGAGAAGTTGTAATGTGATCTACTTCAGAGCTTGATTATGGAGATTAAATGAGACATTATGTGTCAACTGCTGAGCACAGTGCTTGGAGAATGGTAATTGTAGATATTTATATCAGTGATAAATTTCATACTTTAACATTTCTTAATTTTAGATGACTAGGTGACTGTTGACACTGTGTAATATAAGCTTATTATGGACAGAGTTAATGGTTAACTACTTACAAATGTGGGATGGATGAACTACAGTGCTTTAATATCCATGGGATAGCTCATGAGTGTGTGTTGCCTGTGTGTGTACTACTATTTTTAAGTACTATTTTTCTTGTTTTCTAACTGCTTGAAAAAAGTTAATGCAAATCTTGTTAATGAGATTTGTGGTAAGAAATACAAGGGCTATTTATCATTCACTAATTTACCCATTAATTTTTAATTTCAACAAATATTGAACACAGCGTTCCAAGTGTTGGGTGACAGTGAAGAACAAAATGTGAACTCTGCTTCTAAGGTGCTCACCTGTAGCAGGGGAGACAATAGAGTTAGTGGTTGATGCAGTAACACAGAGTAAGTGCATGGTGATATGGGAATGAATGGAAGGGGCACTTACCCTGGTGTTGGGACACCAGAAATTTCCCAGAGGAAGAAAATCTTTGCAGGTGCCCAGTGATGAGGAGAGTGCCCCATCAAGCAGCAGAAGGAGCAGTGAAAGCATCTGGAGGGGTTTTTATGGGCCTTGTAAGCCATGTTGTGAAATGCAAACATGATGCTAAGGTTAAGAAGGAGTCTATGAAAAGTTTTAAGTACACAAAAACATTTCTGTTTAGAAATATAATTTTGGTAGTAGTGTGGAACAAGTTAAGTTTGTGGGCAAGGATGTTACGGAACAGAAATTGGGTTCTGCTGCCCACCACTGTCCATAGGTAAACTCTGGAAGCAGAGGTTTGGTGAAAAAGGAAAGCGGTCTTTTATTTAAAAACTGCACAACTTAGAAGAAAGGCAGGCTCCTACCCCATAACCTATCACCTCCAGAACACCTAGATAAACACTGTCCCCTTCTGCCAGATCAGTCCAAGTCTGTGTCTGGATTTCTTTCTCCCATTTCAAAATACCATCCTTTGAGACACTGCAGTCCCCTACTACACAGTCATCCAAGCTGCTCAGCTTCTTTAGGCTCCTTAGTGGATGGAGTCTGCACACATGATCAGCACTGCCAACCACTGCTGCCACTTGCTATGCCATGGCTTCCAGGGCCTGCCGGTCTGCAACAGCTCCAACCCAGGTATTCAAGCCAGGGATGTCAGAGGAAGAAGAGGGAGTTTCTCCCTTCCCTCCATTTAAATCTCTCAGCATAAACTTCTGTGCGCTCAGGCTTGGTCTAGCTCCCTCAGGCAATCCTGTCCTTCTCCCAGGATAGACTGGCAGGTCTGCAACTCTGCCTGACACTGTTAACCTTTGTAGTTTTCCTTTAATCAGGAACCGGAAGGAGGTAAGAAGCCTTTTCCCGTTGTCCATCACTCTGTAGCCTTGGGCAGACTCCATGTAATGATTTCCTCCTGCTGTGTTTCCCCTGGAGAGCGGGGAATTTGTTGTCACATGCCATGCTAGCTTGTTTACCAGGGGAATGTAGCCTCTCTTACACTTCCTTGGGACCCTTTCCCTCTACTCCATGTACCATGCTAGTATCAAGGAGACCATTTAAGAAGCTGTGGCAGTGTTCCAGGTGAGAGGAAACTGTGGCTGTGGGGTTAGAGAGAAAGTAAATAAATCTGAGATGTAGTGAAGAGTTAGAATTGACTTGACTGTAATTGAGGATAAGGATGTGAAAGATGGAGGATTAAATCATGATTCCCAAGTTTTTACTTCAGCCTCTAGGTGGATGTTAGTGCCATTCACTGAGGTATGTGGAGTTTTAGTTGCTGTTAATCTCTGCTCTTGTTTTCTTTCCTTGAACCAGAGATTCTCTACAAATCAATTATGATCCAGTTGACAATGGAGTCTTACTGAGCCAGCTGCCATCATTATGTCATGCTTCCCATAGTTCACAAGACTGTTCTAACTCCTTCAAACATTGATTCAACAAAGGCTTGTTGAGAACCTACTATGTGCCAGGCACTATACTTAGGTGTGCACGCTAGGGTAAGTGAAGATAGGTACTTTTTCTGCCTTCAAGGATCTTGTTGGCTGGCAGGGAGGACATATTAAACATGAATTAAAATAAGGTATGATTAGTATTAATGACAGAGAAGGGGGTACTGGGTAATATGGAAGATAAACCCAGGACTCTTTTCAATGAACATAACATTTCAAGGAAATGGAAAAGAGCCCTATTATTTCATATATTAATTGTCACCACTGGAGTCTTTGATGGTCATGACTCATGCCTGGACTTCTGACTGTAATTGTCACTACTTGTTTTGTGATCTTGTATAAGCTACTTAATGTCACTGCCTTTAGTTTCTTCAACTGTAAAATGGCAAAAATTATATCTACCTCTTGGGTTGGGCAGATTTAAGTGAGAAGACTATTTAAAATGTACTGTTTTATATCATTAATTGTTCAGTGACTTATGTCCTGTAAAAAAGATATTGTGCTTGTAAAAAAAAAAAGGGAATTAAGTAGAGTCTTAATCTCCATGTAGGATTTTCACCTGTCTTTACTGATCACTGTCTTTAGGCACGAAATCTGAACTCATGCTTCTTCTCCTATATACAAAGGGGACCATGTTTCTTTTTTCTTTTTTCTTTTTTCTTTTCTTTTCTTTTTTCTCTCTCTCTCCTTTCATCTTTTGCAAAAGGGTATAAAGATACACCATATAATGGCTTTTTTCTTTTTTTTACAGTAGGTGCTACATAGTGTTTTGTTTCAAATTTTTTTTCTGCAAGAGTTGAAAATGCCTCATGTCTCTTTCTAATTTTTTTTTAAAATGCATGTGGCTGTTCACTTAGCTTTTAAGGTGATGTGTGGACATTTCTCATTAAAGCAATAATTTATATCACTTTATATGGCATGCTAAAATCCTTTTTTGATGATCTTGTTGTGACATGTAACAGTTGTTAGGTGGGATGGATGTATATGCAGATGCTTAACCAGATTTTATTGATTATAAATAAAATAGCTTAAAAATAAAACTTTAAAAATACAATCACTGCTGCCATTTTTCACAAAAAAGTTAGAATAAAAGAATATGAGGTGTTCTTTTAGGGACAGACAGATGGCTTTTTTTTTTCTTTGCACTAGGAAGCAGATGCTATCTGGAAAGCCACCTTCAGAACTGGTAAAAGTGCACAATGTGGTGCATCCTCTGGAGTGTATAGAAGATAGGATGAGAGCTGATCATGCATTTAGAAAACCCCTTACACTATCCCCTAAAAATGAAATATTTATAGGGAATATCAATCTTCTCAATAAGTTCCAGTGTGTAAGAAATATTGCATTACTTATTTTTTTAAAATCAATGAAAATCCAACTCTGATCTCCCATCTCACCACCTTGAAGAGAATTCAACCTCAATCATAATGGAACTATTCTCACTCACAAAGTTATGGAACTGAGGAGGTGTTGAACACAACAGATTGTAAGAGTGATCCTTGGTCTTTTAGTCCAAATTTGTTTCTACTTTGATGCCCATTGTCCACCAGTTTCTCTTAACAGTGTACTATATTGGCATTTTGGTTGAAACAGTTCTTGTAGTGTAGAGCTGTCCTGTACAGTGTAGGATACTTTTAGTATCTATGACTTCTACTCATTTCGACAATCAAAAAAAGCCTTCTACACCTTTCCAAAGCTCCTTCATTGAGCGTTTTAATAGACAGACCTACTTTTATCTCTCCAGCCAATCCTCTGGAACCTGATGGTGTTGGGGCTATCATGTCCCCCATTACATGGTCCCCTTGTGGCCTCAGGTGCTCTGAATGGAGATGTGTTTGCTGGCTACCTTGCTGTCATTTTGTGTGGCAACCCAACCCTTTCCCTAAAACTCTGCAAGAAAGTATCTGTAGGTTTCTTCACTGGAGTTTCCATAGTTCTCCAGCCCTTCCTTATCCTTGGAACAATCTTTTTCTTTCTGTTTTGCTGCTTGTGCCACACCTATTACTTTATCCTCCACTCTCACACCAAATGCAGTGGCTTCTTTTTGTATCCATAGCACAAGCCTTTTGGGAAACTACAGCAAGAAAGGGAGAGTCTCTTCAGGCCATTTCTGCTTTAGTCCTGCAGCCTACCCTGTGGCAAAAGAGTACAGAAGTTCTGGCCATCTTCTCAGAACCTAGGGGTAGAATATAAGAAGGAAAAATAGAAAATACAAACTACTAAATGTTGTTTCACTCTTTTGGGATATTCAATAGCAACAAAACTAAAAAGCTAATTCATATGTAATAAATTATCCTGCCGTGTATCCAAAATGCATTTTGTATTGCATTTTCTTCAAAAACGAATGTTCTTTCTCTACCTCTATGGTCTGCAGAGTTCTCTAACTTCGGCAAATAGGAGGCATGGCTATTAGTAATGATATCAGAGACAAAAGCAGGGCATAATTTGACAGGATTGAGGGCTAGACTTACTTTTTTCTTTTGGGATTCCTCTAGTTAATAACAAAACACAAAATTATTTGAGCAAATATTTTTCTCAGTTCTTGAGATGGTAGCATTTGGATAAAATTCAATTACCATACCTCAAATGAATCTAAAGGAAATGGGAAGTGTCCTTAGTACCTGTAGAATGATTTTGCAGGGTTATATTTGTGATGTGGACCCTGTCCTGTGAAGTCTGAATGTTGTGGTTCCAACAAACAAATTCACACAGACTACAGAAGTCCTGTGGAGAAAAAGGGACCTCACAGCCACTCTCTGAGAGAGGGAGTGCCTTGACCCTTACCTAGCCAGGCTTTTATTGCTTTCTAGTAGCATACATCGGAGAAGGTTTTCATTCATTATGCTCAGGTTTGCTTTAGATGATTACTTTTTACAGATAACAAAGGAGAGGATGTTACTGATTACTTCCTACAATTAACAAGGAAAAAATGTTGCAAATGCAAGGGAATGATAAGAGTGATTGGTCTGGTTACACTCTGTCCTTGGGAGAATTAGCACAGACTTCAGGAAGTTACTTTAAAGATATGCAGTAAGCATTTGCTGCTTCAGCTCAGGGTGAGGGAATTTTAGCAAGAGCAAGCCTCAAAGCAGCCTAGGTATAATGCAGGCCTGGTTTCCCATGGGAAAGCCTAACCATGGGTTTGGCTTCCTGTGTGCCGACTCGCACCTGTTGGTTTTTTGATAAGGCTGGGCTACATTTGCCATCCACGTGGGTAGGTTCCCTATATTTGTCCCCTTGTTTTTAGTTAGGACTGCCACAAAGCTTGCTACTTGCTGGTCTCTTACATGACCCTGGGAAAATAATTTGCAAGTGCATCGAAGTATACAAAACATTATTATCATTACTAAACAACCAGTGGCTCCAAAGACCCACATTCTCAGGTTAAGTACATCAAACCAATTTTTGTCACGGAGAGTTTGAAAAACCTCCTGCTTGGTTAAGCGTTGAATGTCCTACAACTACTGATGCAGCTCTACTTGCTATTTATCAATTTGTCCCTTTAAGGTGGTAGAAAAAGTCCCTCTTAGGTGATGTTGAATATCGCTCCCGGAGTACTGGCTTGAGTTCCACTGGAGCAGGGTGACTCACAGCTTGGAGAACTCGATCGGGAGTCCAATGGGGTGGAAGTGGATCACTGCCAGGGAAGCCTTTTCTGTGATAGGGCTTCACCCTCTTTGCTGGAAGCTCTAAAGGTCTTTCTGGAGAGTAAACACAAGCATACCTTCTTCCCCAAGTTAATAGTTCAACTGGGCCTTCCCGTTTTCCTTCCCTTAATGGGTCTTTATACAAGACCAAGGGGTGCAAGACTGCAGGCCTGTTTTTCACAAAGTGTTTGTCTATGGGTGACTTTAAATTATCATCACAATTCAAAAAATTGTATGTATATATGGTTAGTATGGTTAAATTCCTGAGAGATGTTTACTGACTCCTCCTTTTTTATTTGTTCAATAATGTTTTAAAGGGCTGGTGGGCTCTTTCAACAATTGCTTGGCCTGTAGGATTATAGGGGATACCTGTTTTATGTCGAATTCCTTATTTTTTCTAAGAAAGCCTGAATGGCTTTTGCAATGTATCCTGGGCCATTATTAGTCTTGATTTCTTATGGATGGCCTAAGTGACTGAAGGCCTCCAGTTCTAATATTCTTTGCTGATTCCCCAGTGAGGGGAGGGGCCTATAGAACACCTGAGTTAAGTGTCTGCTTGGAAAGACAGGTGCCCTGCTGTTTCTTCAAGCTGCAGTGAGTTTGAGTAGGGAGTTAATCACTTTATTGTTCTCGGGACCTGGTAGTTCCTAGGTCTAGGATTAAGATCTGTTTGCCAAATCATTTGAGGTTGTGACCCCCTGGGGTTAATGCTGAGCAGGGTGATTTGCATTCCCCATTGAGTGAGGAGGTCTCTCCCCAGATATTAAGTGGGGCAGGAAGGACACAAGGCTGAAATTGTCCAACTTGCCCATCCAGACCAAAACATTTAAGAATCTACATACTTTTGTGGGGCTGAGAAATGCTCCCTATCCTAGGTATAGAAATGTAAACAAAATAGAAATCTTTTTTAAAACTAACCATCCTGGCAGCCTCCCAAAGTGGGGAAGCTGTTGTCTCTTACCTTAGGGATGATCTGGGAGGAACTACCACTTGTGATGTGCTGTCTGTGCCAGTTCTAAGTCTGCTGCTAGGTGCTGGCAAAGGTGAAGTGCCTCACGGTGCCGTGGCCCCGGGGGTGGATCTGGCAGGTCTGGACCTCACCTGGTACTGGGTGAGGGGGAAGGTTGCTCCTGAGTGCATAGGGAGGATGAGAGGTGAGGGGGACCAATCCCACCTTCCACTGTTGCCAGTCCTTGGCAGAGACCTGGCCCTGCTGTGCTGTGAGCATGTGCACACCCGCTCTCTGGCTGGGCTCACTGGGTGGGGTTGTGATGCCCACTGCAGCTGGGGCGACCATGGGAAGAGCTCAGCAGGCATCCAGAGTCTCTGCCGCCACCATCCCATAGGCCCCTTCTCTTTTTGTCTAAGCTTTTCTGATTATGAGGGCTTCTCTGTCCTGCTTTTTCCCATATATCTAAATCTAAAAATCCTTTACCTGGGAGACATCCAGCAGCCTTAAAAAGCTGCTGAATTAGCTTAAAACACGGCTCCTGTTCCTTAGAAAGCCTGTTCCCCATAGTTGAGGATTTGTAGAAATCTTTAAGGAAATTTTTTCACAAATAAAATAAACTCTTCTGAAATTCCTCCCGCCACAAGCACAGCAATTACAAAACCAGTTTCAATTTCATTTTCACTCCGTCTGTACCTTTAAATCCTACTTCTTGCTAGTGAAAAGAATGTAGTGGGTCAAAATGTGATGTTGGTGAAAGGTAGTCAGGGAGGGGTACTGGAGATTCCAGGTACCCTGACCCTGCTTGTGGGTCTTGGGTCTTCCCCCAGCGTTTAGGACTGTGAGGGAGGGCCCCAAGCACTAGGTGACCAGCCTTTATATTACGCTTTCCCAGACAAGCCAAAAGTTAGATTAAGTTGTTTTGGAGGTCCCTATAAGGTCCCCAAACGTCTCCGAAATTGATGCCAGACACCCTTGCAAGGTTCTGACTCACGTGGGAACACCCGATTTCTTGAGCTGAGGGGAAGAAGTGCCTTTTGTCTTTGGAGCTTGGCAAATGCCAAAAGCTCTCATACAAAACCTGTGACTAACACTAAATTCTGTTGGAAAGCAATTTCGGAGTCTGGTCGAAACCGAAACACTCGTTTACTATCTGCTTTTCCATTTACAGGTGGACAGAGGGAAAAGGCAAAATCAAAAAGACCACAGAGACGGCTTGAAAGAAAGAATTTGCTGAGAGGCTTGTAAATAGCCCTGTAACTAGTTGCTGTTTTTAAAGCTGATTAAAGGGAAAGTCTTTGCTCTTTCTCCCAAGCCTAGACCTAGTTGGGGGTTGTGCTGCGGAGATGGGCTTGTGAGTGTTTTTACAGTGTGCCTCTTGTTGTGTAGACTTTTGCTTATGGCTGGTGGGAAACCTAGTGTTCTGACCCAGTCCACGTTCCAGCTTATTCTCACGGGTATCTTCTAGTGAGGAGTGCCCTTGTGGCTCATAATTGCTCGACCTGTGCCTGCCAGATTGCAGCAAATACTTGGGAGAGAGAGCAAGGCTCCTGCTTACTAAAGACAGTTCAGATGCAAAGTGGCTGCAAGGGAGGATGACCTTGGAAGAAATCCATTTTTCTCTGAAATCCAACATACCCTATGACCTTACTGAAAAGCACTTGGTGACATCTGCCTTTACCTGAGCTGATGCGCCCACTCCAACCAAGTTGTTATGTTGTTCACAGTGATGGCTCGAAGCCCTGGGTCCCTATTCCTGGGCGCCAGATGATGCAGACTCTGACCAGCATGGAATGGCAAATGTAGCCCAGCCTTATCAAAAAACCAATAGGCTTGAGTCAGCACATACGAAGCCAAACCCATGGTTAGGCTTTCCCATGGGAAACCAGGCCTGCATTATACCTAGGCTGCTTTGAGGCTTGCTCTTGCTAAAACTCCCTCATCCTAGCTGAAGCAGCAAATGCTTACTGTATATCTTTAAAGTAACTTCCTGAAGTCTGTGCTAATTCTCCCAAGGACAGAGTGTAACCAAACCAATCACTTTTATCATTCCCTTGCATTTGCAACATTTTTTTCCTTGTTAATTGTAGGAAGTAATCAGTAACATCCTTTCCTTTATTATCTGTAAAAAGTAATCATCTAAAGCAAATATGGGCATAATGAATGAAAACCCTCTTTGATGTATACTATTAGAAAGCAATAAAAGGCTGACTAGGCAAGGATCAAGGCACTCCCTCTCTCAGAGAGTGGCCATGAGGTCCCTTTTTCTCCATAGGACTTCTGTAGTCCGTGTGAATTTGTTGGTCTCATCCACAACATATTTGGGCAGACAGAACATCTGCTATACACTTCTTGAGCTACAATAGTAGTAATATGGTTTGCTCTATGAAATCACCTTTTAGGACTTTAATGTTTCAGCTCATGTACATATTAATGTGCAGGTAGTTAAGCCCCTGTAGGTAAGATTGGTTTTTGATTGGGTCCAAACAATATCTGTTTGCTTGGGAAAAAGGTTCCCCATTTTGTTTCCATGTGTTCTTCCACAATTGTCTGTTGTAACTATAAAAGATTTTTACAGATTCAGTAGGTAGCGAGGAGCATTCTCAGATCTGGATAATTTGACTATTTATTTATTTATTTATTAAAGATTTTATTTATTTATTTTTAGAGAGGGAAGGGAGGGAAAAAGAGAGAGAGAGAGAGAAACATCAATGTGCGGTTGCTGGGGGCCATGGCCTGCAACCCAGGCATGTGCCCTGACTGGGAATCGAACTTGCGACACTTTGGTTCGCAGCCTGCGCTCAATCCACTGAGCTGTGCCAGCCAGGGCATATAATTTGACTATTTAAATGCTGCCTGTGTAGCTGCAGTATCAGGTAAATAATTTCCTATTGCTTCCATGATGGCAACTTTAGAAAGTCCTGGAATTTTGATAATTGCCAATTGTTTCAATTTCTGTATGACATCTAATAGTTTTACAACCTATTTTTCATTCTTTATGGGCTGCCCTGAGGAAATTAAGAAGCCTTGCTGCTTTAATAATATTCTAAAGTTGTGAGCTACACCAAAGGCATAACTATTGTCAGTGTAAATATTGGCTATTTGGTTTTTGGCCAATTGACAAGTTTGAGTTAGAAAAGTTGATTAGACTTGTTGGGCAGATCTTATTCAGGTAAATAATAACTTTCAGTTATGTCCACCATTAAGTAATTGCATGTCCAGGTTGGTGGCATATGTGTTTATCTTTCAAAGATCCTTTTGTAACTCAAATTTAGTCAGCATTATCAAGGGATTTTATTTAAACAATTTTTAGGAACAAGAAGGTGGTCAACAAGCAAAAGACAGCTGTGGATATCTTCATCCTGCAATGAAAGTAGCAAAGTCGCTGGGTTGAGACTGTTTTATTGCATTCAAGTAAAATTACGTGCAGAAGGCAGGAGCCAATTGACTAAAGAAAATTTGAATGTGATGAGAATTCAGTAGAGATTCAATAGAATTAGGAACATAAACAAAAGACAGCCTATACCTATCTTTTCTGTTTACTTACATAACATGTCTGTATCAGAGATGACTGTCATGCAGGGAGGGAGCCCTTCGATCACTGAGTCTAATTGTTAACTACAATAGCCTGTAGGTCTATGATAATTACTGTTTGCATTAAAACTTTTGAAGTATTTCCTTTATTTCCATGAATAAAAAGTTAGAAAGTTTATACTTAAGTTGTGCCAGAGTAGAAGATTTAGATAATCTTTTAGAGATTTTATAGCTTGTTTCTCCTCTGGGTTTCACTGAATTGAATCAGGTCAATTTGATTTTAATGAGAAAGATATATGCTGGGGCACTTATAAAAACTTGGAATCCAATTGTGACATTCATTCAAACCCAGGAATTCTCTAAGCTGCATTCTTATTTTTGGAAGAGGAAAACATAGGATTCCTCTGAGTTTTTCAGGGTTAATTAGTAGCCTGTATTTAGATATTAGATTGTTGCGCGTGGGTCACCGGCCAGCAGTGACCACGGAACGCTGTGGATGGCTCGACGATAAACACGCGAGAAAAAACGACACATGCACAGAGACAAACTAGTTTCTGTGGGGAAGTAGGGACGAAATGGCCACCCCCCCAGTGGGGAGCGCGCTGATTTACCGTCCATACCTGCTTTTATTAGGCTCATTTTGCATAATAATTCAGGTAAAGTACAGTACTCATTAGGGGAAGTAAGGACCTATAGGAAACAAAGAACTCTGCCGGTCTATTGAGTTGGGGTCAAAGAGCTGTAAGACTGAGGAACAAACTAACTTCCTCCTAAGACCCTTCTCATTCAACTGAGAGCATTCTAAACAAAGAAGGTTTCACAGTAATTTACATGTTCTTTCTTAGGCCTGATCACCCCGGGAAATCCGCACTTCTCAGTACCGAGCTGTACCACCCTGTCATTGTTTTAGGCTTAGGTGGAGCAAGGGAACTAGGTAACCAAGAGATAAGGAGATTTTCTCCCAGATGCTGAGAACTCAGGCTATGTCAAAGCCGAGGAGCGAGGGTCCATCACCCCCTTTTGCTGCAGCCCCCCCAAGTCCTTCTTTTGGGGGGCCTCCCAAAGTGATCGTGCCTGGCTTAGGTCGTTCCCCCTGTGAGGAATCTTACCCGTCTTTGGCTAACCGACCAAGCTTTTTGGGGGTTCAGCATGTAAAGCAGCAGAAGCAGCATTCCTGCCAGGGAGATAAGCTTTTGTCTCCTTGCTGGCTTACAGTTCCAAGGGCGTTCCCTTAGCCTTAGCCTAGGCGGGGGATTCAGCCTCTGATACCAGTCAGGGCGGTTCCCAACATTAGATAACCAAAATATTTTACTGGGGGTAAACAGAATCAGAACTTGTCCCTTGATATCCTATGTCCCTTTATAGCTACCTATTGTGATAGGTAAATTATGTCCTTTTGGGTAGTCTAGTAAATTCCTAGAGCATAAATTATCCACATATTGGATTAGAGTGGAGTCTTAAGGAAAATTAGTGTCATTTCAATCAGCTTTTAGTAGCTAAGACAATAGGTGTGACTCTCCATTTATCCCTATGGCAATATTGTCCAAGTAAACTTGTAATCTTCCTAGGTGATAGCAAAGAGGTATTTCTGCCTTTCTTTGTTTTCTTTCCTTTTTTTTTTTGCAAAAATGCTGAAAAAAGCACTACATAAATTTATTACTGAAGCCCTGGCTGGCGTAGCTCAGTGGATTGAGCACGGGCTGGGAACCAAAGTGTCCCAGGTTCGATTCCCAGCCAGGGTACATTCCTGGGTTGCAGGCTAGAACCCCCAGCAACCACACATTGATGTCTCTCTCTCTCTCTCTCTCTCTCTCTCTCTCTCTCTCTCTCTCTCTCTCTCTCTATCTCTCCCTCCTTTCCCTCTCTAAAAATAAATAAATAAAATCTTAAAAAAATTTATTACTGAAAAATATTGGCAGTATGCAAGAATAGCTGTTAATATTGTAGGTTACATGGATTTGGAAGTACAGTGTATTTAGGAATGACAATTTCATTTATAGCTGTGAGAGTCTGTACAAATCTTTATACTCACCCATTGAGTGTCTTTACTGGAAGGACATGGAATTTTAAGTTCCTTTTTAAAGTAGTCTTGTATAATGGGCTCAATTCCAGTGTGTGTATAAAGGATATCAGTGACTGGAAAAGGCCAAAAGTTGCATTGGAACATCCTGCAACAAATGTTCAGTTTTAAGATTAGTTTTCTTTTTTGGAATTTTCTTTAAAATCATTGTTTTCTTTATTACTTCGGTATCCAATTTACTTATTTCTAAATACATTTCACCATTCTGGAAAAAAGATATATGGGTCAATGCTTTCAAGAAAATCTCCCTCTATCAGGTGAGTTGGGACAGATTTGATTAGTAAAAATATATGTTGCTCCATAACATTCCTTAGTTAGAAGGGAACAAATTCTGATTTACAAAACAAGACATTGGTTGATTAAATGGGCCTACCATTTGCACAGAAGCTCTACTCTGAGGGAGGAAGCAACATAGTTAGTTAGTTAAGAAGAGATAAAGCACCCTAGTACTTACAATAGCCTCAGTAATTTTTGTTTTTCTCACCTGAGGACATTTTTTCGTTGCTTGTAGATGGAGAGGAAGGGAGAGAGGGAAACACTGGCAAGAGAAGCATTAATTGGCTGTCTCCCGTACTTGCCTGGATGGGAGATGATATGTCCCCAGACTGAGCATTGAACTCCAGACCTAGGTATTTGCCCTGATCAGGAATTGAACCTGTACCCTTTTGGTTACAGGATGACACTCCAACCAACTGAGCCACACCAAATAGGCAAGGGCTTTAGTAATTTTTCATTTTTTATAGTAATTTTAATTTCTCCTAAACTATTGGTAAGAAGAAGGAGAAATGCCTTTTCATACTTCTCAGAGCAGCCCTATTTTTGCTTCTTTTTGTTTTTGTTACAGGGGGTCTGGCTAGATTGCTGGGGAGCAGGAGAGGGAACCCCATGGTATCACATGGGGCTGCTCTTCCCAGAGTGGTGGAGGGGTTGAAAAGCACTAGAGGCTACGGAGAAGGCACAGTTGGTGCATGACAGATTTCCACACCCCTGGGCAAGGGTAAAAAATTACGCATTGTGTCTGATGCTGCACATGGCTAGAAACACTCCCCGCTCCTTCTGGATCATGATGGCAGGAGGAGGGGCAGAGACACTGCTCAGTCTTGTATAATGGGCTTAATTCTAGTGTGTGCACAAAGGATATCAGTGACTGGAAAAGGCCTGAAGTTGCGTTGGAACATCCAATTGAATGTGAAAGATGAAGGGAGAGGCCTTCCCCAGAGATTAGGGGGAGGTGCAGACCTGACAGTTTAGGATGGATTGGCTGGCAAGTTGGACGCTTCCATAGTGTGCAGAATTTTGGGGGCAGAAGATTTAAATGGAGGGAGGGTGGAGATTTGTCCCTTTTTCCTTTCCCTTGCTTGCCCTGTTAGGGCCTGGGAGCTGGAGTGCTCCCAGGCTTGTGGGACCTGGAGGCTGTGTGGTCTGGCAGAGTTTCTGCACCTGACCCCATGAGAGAAGCAGCAGCCATGTGAGTGACTGGAACTGCACTGCATGGTCCTGCTTGACTGGGCTCATCGATGAACTTGCAAGCAGATGGTTGGAGGGACAGGGTGCAGACACTGGGCTGGTAGGTAGTGTGTGGAAGAAAGGGCAATGTGTAATGAATAGGATGCTGGCATACCCAGATTCCAAAAGATGTCTGAAGCTGGACTGCTACTGGGAACCAGCTAAGCTGCCTGCATTTTCCAAAGGATGGCATTTTTAAATGGGAGAAGGAACTCTGTACACAGCCTAGGACTTATTTGGCTTGGTGACATTTGGCAAGGTTATTTTTCTCTGGAGGTTTTAAAGGGAATGAGCTCTCATGTAGAAGCCTGCCACTATTCCAAAATTATATAGCTTTTGAATAAAAGACTCCTTTCCTTTTTCACCAAACCTCTGCCTCCAGAGTTTGCCTGTGTTTGATGGCAGGCAGCCGAATCCCACTTTGTTTGGTAACATTTTCTCTTTTTAAATCCCATTTCAGTTTTCTATCATCCTTAAATTGAACATACTCCTCCAGGGGAATTTTCTTATTAATCTTAATTAGTAATTCTGTTTCTCTTGTTCCCAGAAACCAGTAAGTATATTATTTGGAGTAGATCAGAATAGCTGGGATTACATGTTCTAACATTTAAGTTAATTCCTTTGTGAACCCATCATGGTCCCAGAGAAAATTGGGGAAATTTTTAAGTAGATCCCTTAATTCTGTTCTACCTTATGGAATGTTTACAATTGCTGGTTTCCCTCGGCCTCAGAGCAGTTTTTCTCCAAAGGGAGTTGCTAGAATTCCTGTATTATCCTTGTCTGAATATCTATTCTCATTTTCCCATAGATCAGTAGGGAGTGTGTTGGAGGAGATATAGAGAAGATGGAAGGGGAAGGAAGAAGAGAGGGGGAGGGCAAGTCTGGACAAAGAAGCTCAGAGATCAAAGATTATGGTGCAGGAGCTGTAGGAGGGGAGGAATGAGGTATTGGCATTTATTAACTTTAGAAGCCTTCTTTAGTTCAGAGATAGTCTCTAAAATTTATTAACTTTAAAAAAAAACCCTGATCTCTCCTTCTCCTAGAGGCTTCTGATTTCCAAATCAAGATATGCTTTCCATTTTTTAAGTTTAATTTTACAGCCAGCATGTTCTAGTTTTGCATGCAAAAAGTTAATTTAGGTACCCAAAGAAAACTACATTTTGGCCACTCTAGTTCACTTCTAGTGCATTCATTTACTTCTAGTTAAATCTTCCCATTTCTGCAAAGTACTTGCAAGTGAGGGCTTCCTACATCCTCAGGAGTATTAATGAGGACTGAGGTCTGGGAGTTTCCGGCCTTGAAGGCACAATTTTCTATGTTCATGTTAGTTTTATTTTGGGATCTGTAGAGGCTGCACACATTTTTAGGGATATTATGTAGTGGGTCGAAGTGTGCTGCCTATGGGTTAAGCTCCACGAGCCTGTCATTTCCCAAGCCACATCAACTGAGGCACATAAGAGAATCATTAATCTGCTCTACGTTATACTACCCCGATTCCTACCCAGCTCAGAGAATGGGACCTCTTCATCCCTCCAGTTGTCCCAGTCAGTTATTCCCTGGCTGTTTAGTACAGCCTTAAGGACTCAGGGTGCTTGGTGAACAGCTTTTATATGTGCCCCTGGATGACTCAATTGTTACAGTTGAGATGGAACTCCTTATGGGGCTCCTGGACATTGTGAGGGAATGTCCCCTGATACTTTCGTAAAGATTCTTAGTCACGTAGAATACCTAAAATTTGGGCTGGTGGGAGAAAGTGCCCCTTGTCTTCAGAGCCAAATGAGTTCAGACTCTCATATTTACCCTTTGCAAAACAAGGAGCCAGTGGGGTACAATGGACCCCTACTGATACCCTGCACAAGTCCAGGTCTGCAGAGTGGTCCTGGGTGGGCTTCTTTGGAATCCTGCCAACTACACAGAAATGTCTAAATCTACAAAAATTTTTATGAGTCTGTTTGAGTCAATGTGATGACAATTGTCAGAAAACAAAACTCAACAGATTGAGAAAATGCTCTGGGAAAATGGCAGTTTTGCACCTCTATGTATTACAATCAAAAGAGAAGATTAAAGTGGGTTACATGAAATCCATTGGTGATAGATTACGGAGCCAGGAGAAAGCAAAGTGAGGAAACCTCTGGGGTTGGATAAAAAGTAAAGTGATAGACACATACTTCTTATACATAGGTGGTTACAGGATAGTTAGCAGTCAATAATTTACATCACAACAATAACAATGAAGGGATTTGTGGTGTCTGATCTGGTGGTGTCTGTGCTTTTGAGAGTGTGGAAAAAGGCAAATTACTTTGTTATTGCAAAGACATGCTTATCAGTTATGTTATCCTAGAAACAAAAAGACAACAGACAGGCTTAGTGAGGGTGAAGATTGACCTTTATTAGAGAAAAATACTACATTAGGACATGAATACCCACCACAAACTTCTTTTAGTTAAAAAGTTTTAATTTCAGGCCATCCTATGTGGTTACTTTAGGTTTCTGAGTTTGAAAGATCACCACACAAGTCTTCCCAGAGCTTGTCAGGTTTAGTATTTGGCCCCTTTTTGTCCACATGTCTTTATGCATTCTCATATATGCTCCCTAAATTATCCCCATTTCACATAGAATGAATATGAGGTTTAAAGGAATTTTTACTTAACCAAGGAACTATAGCCTGTGTATGGATGGGATGGAATTGTTGCAATTACAGAAGGGTGTATTTTGTCTGCAGACATGGGGTGGAGAGGGTCTTGGACTCAGTTACTTGTAAAAGTCTCCCCCAGTATTATGCTGAGTTTTATCTCCTACATTCCTGCATGCTGCTTTTGACTGAAAGTAGGAAAATGAAATAGAAATCTAATAAAAATTATCACAGTGTTAAGACTAAAAAAAATAAGTTTGGTAAAGTCTGTTGAGTGCAGAGTTCACACCTGGAATATATTTGTTTGGTCTTTCTTACACACTACTGCAAAATATGATGTCATCAGAAACATTTAATGAAGCAAATTGGTGGGCACTATGGTAATAAATTACATTTTATTTTTCTTAGGGTAATGAACAGTCTTACGATATGATAAGAACATTTTCAATTTGAAATTGAACTCAATCTTAATACAAATTACTGGAAAAACACAATTCAGAACATTTTAACATTTTAAAAATTAAAATGTTCTGTTCTTGTAGAGCTTAACATTTTATATTTTCATATCATCATGCTCTGAAGTAAACTGACAGCAGAATCTTATTATTTTCTGTGTGGATAATTCATCATGATTTAGTATAAGATATTCTCCACCCCACCAGAAAAAGTTGTCCATGGTTCTTAGTATTCATGGTTTTATCAATTCAGAATTTTAAAATTACGTTTGGGATACTTAGTTATTGTGAGGAAAACTGCTGCTCCCCTGACTTTTGATTGGCATTTTAACAAGTTTCTCAGTGATTTGGGTACAGATTCAAGTTTGAGAGTCATTAATCTGCTCTAGGTTATACTACCCCCATTCCCACCCAGCTCAGAGAATGGGACCTTTTCATTTCTCCAGTTGACTCAGTAACCTTTTAGTGAGAGCTAGATAGAGAGCATTTAAGGAGCACTCTGAGGTAGGAAGCTGTCATTTAGGTGTGAATTACAATAATTCAGATAGTCTGGTTTTAGGTCTAAGAAATACAAGTGGAAAGTCGACATTCTGTTATAAAAATGAGAGCTTTAATTTTATTCTAGTACATATAGAGGATCTGTATGTACAGAATAAGCATACTTGCCTTTTGAAGGCAGTACCAAACTTTTCTTTAAAGAACATGATTTTATACAACAGCTTTTAACAGGGACTTTTTTGAGGTTCCAGAGAACTACAGCCAAGAGCATGTAAGAAGTCAGCTTAGTTTTATGGGAGAAAAACCTTGGAAATCATGAAAGAATATTACATGTCTAAAAATTAGCTGGTCTTAAAGCAATGACTCCCCACATTTTTTGTATTGTGATGATTCAAAAAGTGAATTATTAAGCAAATAGAGCTTATTTGCTTCTAAGATTCATTTCAGGGAAATTGGAAAGAACATTAAAGTGGGATTGAAAACACCATATTACAATTTGGATGTGGAAATTTGCCATATAAACAACTGTAAATCTACTTTTGCCCACCTCTATATTTAATAAGGGAATTGTATCAATATTAGAAGTAAAAATATAATATGTTAAGTAGATAAATAGAGGAGCATAGATGTTATAGAAAAATCCATGAGATAATAAGCAGGAGACAGAAGAATGTTGGTATTCATGTGATTACAAGATGAGGTAACTTGAGAGCTTAGTTGGACTGTGTAACTGATGTTGATCCATCCCATAGTGCTTCCATCTGAGTTCTTCTGCAATGTGGTAGACAGTTTCTCTAGCCACCGACAGCTTTCTTCCTCAAGCATCTGTGTCTCTCTGATACTCTGCAAAAGGGCTTACTTTCATGTCACAGTTGCTTGCTTAACACAAACATGGTGGCTTAGAAATGCCAGGGAATTCATGCTCCAATGGCAACCCTCAACCAGTGAGGATGACAGTCAGTGGTTAAATATTCCACCTTTTGCTCCTTGGTAAGATAATTTTGAGGTATATTGTATGTGGTTTTCCAGAAAGTTCCCAGAAGGATTGATTCTCAGTGGCAGTAACCTGTTCATTAAAACATTTATTGGCTTGTCTCCATTCTCAGTCATGTTTTTATTTCTTGGTAACTCGTGCTTCCTAGGACCACAAAACAAACAGGGTCTTCTTTTGTGTTAGCCCATTCTAAGACATTCTGACCAAGTAGAGCTGAGATCTTTGAAAAGAATAAGTTCATTCAATTATGAGGTCCACTGTTCATATTAATAATATTATAATAACAATAGCCACTGGTAAAAATCATGTAGTAATTGGAGTGGGGAAATGTGGCTTATTTAGGATCATTATTTTTAATTGAATTTATTGGGATGACAAAATTATACAGTTTTCAGGTGCACAATTCTACTACTCATTATTTGTACACTGTGTTGTGTGTTCACCACCTCAAGTTAAGTCTCTGTCAGTCACCATTAATCCTTTCCATACCCTTCTTTACTTCCCCTTGCCACCCTACCCCTGAAAATCACCACACTGTTGCCTGTGACCATGATTTCTTTCTCTCTCTTTTTTCTTTTTCTTTCAAATCCTACACCCTTTCATCCAGTTCCTGCCCCAACTGTTGTCAGCCTGCTCTCTATTTATGAGAGTCTATCTCTATTTTGCCTATTAGTTTATTTTGTTCACTAGATTCCATATGAGTGAAATCATATGGTATTTATCTTTCTCTGATGACTTATTTCTCTTACCATAATGTTCTCCAGGTCCATCCATACTGCCACAAAAACTAAGATTCCCATATTTTTTATGGCCAAGTAGTACTCCATTGTGTAAATGTACCATAACTTTTTTTATCCAGTCATCTACTCATAGACACTTGATCTCCTTCCAAATCTTAGCTGTTGAAAATGAAAATGATGCTGCAATGAACATAGGGGCGCACATATTCTTTCAAATTAGTGTTTTGGGTTTCTTTGCATACACTCCCAAATGTAGAAATACTGGTTCATAAGGCAATACCATTATTAATTTTTTGAGATAACTCCATACTGCTTTTCATAGAGGCTGCACCAATCTGCATTCCCACCAAAAGTGCACTAGGGTTTCCTTATATCTACTTGCTAACACTTGTTGTTAGTTGATTTGTTAATGATAGCCATTTTAACAGGTGTGAAGTGGTATCTTATTATGATTTTAATTTGCGTTTCTCTAATTATTACTGATGTTGAGGATCTTTTCATATGCCTATTGGCCATCTGTATATCTTATTTGGAGAAGTGTCTATGTATGTCCTTTGCCCATTTTTTAATTGCATTGCATTTTGGTACTGTTTTATAAGTTTTTAAATAAATTTTGATATTAAACCTTTATCAGATCTATCAGCAAATAAATTCTACCATTTAATGCATTGTCTTTTCATTTTGTTGATGGTTTCCTTGCTGTGGAAAACTTTTTAGCTTGATGTAGCCCCATTTGTTTATTTTTCTTTTGTTTCTTTTGCCCAAGGTGATATTTTAGAAAAACTATTGCTGTAAGAAATGTCTGAGATTTTACTGCCTAGGTTTTCTTCTTGGATTTTTATGGTTTCCAGTCTAACATTTAAGTCTTTAATGCATTTTGAGTTTTTTCTTTTGTATGTTGTAAGAGTTTGGTTTAGTTTAATTTTTTGTGTGTATCTTTCCAATAGTCTTAATACCATTTATTGTATAGACTACCATTGCTCCATTATATGTTTTAGCCTCTTTTGTCAAATATTAATTGACTATAAAGTTATTAGTGTTTTGGGGGCTATATTTTCTCTTCCATTGATCTATATGTCTGTCTTCTTTCCAGTACCATGCTGTTTTGATTTCTGTGGCCTTATAGTATAGTTTGATATCAGGTAGTATTATTCCTCCAACTTTGTTCTTTCTCAAGACCACACTTGCTATTCAGGGTCTTTTTGTGTTTCCATATAAATTTGGGGGGTTATTTGTTCTAGTTCTGTGAAAAGGCCAATGGTATCTTGATAGCAATTGCATTGAATCTGAATCTATAGATAGCTTTGGGTAGTATGTATATATCAAGGATATTAATTCCTTCCTAATTCCTAATATTCATGAGCACTGTATATGCTTTCACTTATTTGTATCTTCTTCAGTTTCTTCCTTCAGTGTCTTATAATTTTCTGAATGCAGGTCTTTTGCATTATTGTTTCATGTATTCCTAGATATTTTATTTTTTGAAGCAATTGTGAATGGGATTTTTTTATTAATTCCCATTTCTGAGTTAATTATTGGGGTAAAAAATGCAAGTGATTCCTGGATGTATGTTTTGTATGCTACTTGCCATATTTTTTGGACCATAATATGCACCTAGGTTTTAGAGGAAGCAAATTGGAAAAAAATTTGAAGCAAAAATGTGGTAAAATATTTAATAACTTAAATAACAGTATTTCACCAATGTAAATGTAAACAGAACTCAGCAGCAGCATTAACAACCATTATTCCTCTCAAATTGCCGGGGGTGGGGTGCGTCTTATAATCCAAAAATACGGTAAGTGAATTAATTGATCAGTTCCAGAGGTATTTTTGTGGAATCATTATGGTTCTCTATATTCAGTGCCATGTCATTTGCAAATAATTGACAGTTTCACTTCTTCCTTTCCAATTTGTCTGCCTTGTTTCTATGTCTTGTCTTATTGCTGTGGCTAGGACTTTAAGTACTATGTTTAATAAGAGCGTTGAATTAGGACATCCTGCCTTATTCCCTATCTTAAGGGAAATGCTTGTAGTTCTGCCAATTGAGTGTGATGTTGGTTGTGTGTTTGTCATATATGCCCTTAATTACATTGAGGTGTGTTTCTTTTCTTCCCATTTTGCTTAGAGTTTTTATCATAAGTGGGTGGTGGATTATATTAGATGCTTCTTCTGCATCTATTGATGGGATAATGTGGCTTTTATCTTTCATTTTGCTTATGTGTTGTATCACATGTATTTATTTGCGGATATTGTATCAACTTTGCATCCCTGGAATAAATCCCTCCTGACCATGGTGTATGATCTTAATAATGTATTTCTGGATTTGATTCACTAATACTTTGATGAGGATTTTAGCATTTATGTTGATTAGTGATACTGGCCTATCATTTTCATTCTTTGTGGTGTCTTGACCTGTTTTCAAATTAAGATAATGCTGAGCTAATAAAAAGAGCCCGAAGTCTTCTATCTAATTTTTTGGAATACTTTGAGGAGGATAGGTGTTACTTGTAATGTTTGATACATTTCATCTGTTGAGACACCCAGTCTAGTACCTTTGTTTGCCAGGATTTTTTTTTTTCTGATTCCTGCTTCATTTGACTAGTAGTCTATCTATTCAGATTCTTTTGTTCATCCTCCTGATTTAGTTTTGGATGATTGTGTACTTCTAGGAATTTACCACTTCTTTCAGGTTGTCTAGTTTGTTGGCATATTCTTGTTCACAATATTTTCTTACAATCCTTTTTATTTCTGTGGAGTTAGTTCCTTCTCTTTCATTTCTGATTTTAATTATTTGAGTCCTCTCTTTTTTTTTCTTGATGAATCTTGTTAAAGCTTTGATAATCTTGTTTATTGAACTGGCTATTGGTTTCATTGATCTACTGTATTGGTTTTTAGACTTTATTTTGATTATTCCTGCTCTGATCATTATTATTCCTTCTTTTTACTCACTTTGGACTTTGTTATTTTTTTCTATTTAATTCTTTATTATTTTTTCCTTTAAGTATAAAGTTAATTATTTATTTGAGGTTTTTCTTGTCTCCTGAGGCAGGCCTGTAATGCTATGAATTTCCCTTATAGGACTGCTTCCTTATATTGTATTTCATAGATTTGGGGTTGCTGTGTTCCATTTTCATTTGTTTTAAGGTATCTTGTTTTTTTTTTTTTTTAGATCTCAGTTTTTACCCATTCATTGTTTAGTAACATTTTATTTAGCCTCCATATCTTTGTATGTTTTTAATTTTACTTCTTGTGATTGGCTTCTAGTTTCTTTTTCTTCTTTATTTTTTAAAGTATATTTTATTGATTATACTATTACAGTTGTACAGTTTTTTCCCCTTTCTACCCATCCTCCCTGTACCACCCCACCCTCTAGCATCCCCACCCATTAGTTCATGTCCATGGGTTATACGTATAAGTTCTTTGGCTTCTCCATTTACTATACTATTCTTAACCTTCCCCTTTCTATTTTGTGTCTGCCTATTACGCTTCTTATTCCCTGTACCTTTTTTCCCCATACTTCCCCTCCCCTTCCACAATGATAACCCTCCATGCAATTTGTGTTTCTGTGATTTTGTACCTGTTCTAGTTGTTTGCTTAGTTTTTGTTTTTTAGGTTCAATTGTTGACAGTTGTTAGTTTGTTGTCAGTTTAGTGTTCATAGTTTTTGATCTTCTATTTCTGAGTCCCTTTAACATTTCATATAATAAGGGTTTGATGGTGATGAACTCCTTTAACTTTACCTTATCTGGGAAGCATTTTATTGCCCTTCCATTGTAAATGATAGCTTTACCAGATGGAGTGGTCTTGGATATAGGTTCTTGCCTTTCACGACTTTCTTTCCAGCCCCTTCTTGCCTGTAAGGTTTCATTTGAGAAATCAGCACATAGCCTTATGGGAGCTCCTTTGTAGGTAACGCTCTCCTTTCCTTTTGCCACTTCTAAGATTCTCTCCTTATCTTTAATTTTGGATAACTTAGTTATAGTATGTCTTGGTGTGTTCCTCCCTGAGTCCAATTTTTTTTTTTGTTCCCTCTGAGCTTCCTGGACTTCCTGGAAGTCTATTTCCTTTGCCAGATTGGAGAAGTTTTCCTTCATTATTCGTTCAAATAAGTTTTTAATTTCTTTCTCTTTCTTTTCTCCTTCTGGTACCCCTATGATTCGGGGCATTTAAAGTTATCCCAGAGGTTCCTAAGCCTCTCCTCATTTTTTTGAATTCTTGTTCTTCATTCTGTTCTGGTTGGATGTTTATTTCTTCCTTTTTTGTTCCAAATCATTGATTTGAGTCCTGTTTTTTTCCCTTCACTGTTGGGTCCCTGTATATTTCCCTTTATGTTACTTTATATAGCCTTCATTTCACTACCAAGCTCAATCAGTTCTGTGAGTATCCTGATTAGCAGTGTTTTGAACTCTGCATCAGATAGGTTGTCTATCTCCTTGTTGCTTAGTTCTTTTTCTGGAATTTTGATCTGTTCTTTCATTTGGGCCATATTTCTTTGTCTCCGTGATACATTTATGGGGAGGAGCCTTAGGTATTCACCAAGGGGGGGCAACCCACATAGCTGTGTTGTGGCACTGTATGTGTGGGAGGGGTCCAAGAGGGAAAAATGCCGCTGGCTCAGCTCTCGTCCCACTTTCCATCACTTTCCTTGCTTACCATAAGCAGACTGTGCTCTTCCGGGTGTTGATTCCTAGGTGGGTAAGTTTGTGTATGTTATAGGACCCTGTTGGCCTCTGGGCCTCTCCAACTGGCTCTCCTATGAGACTGAGAGTTTCTCCTGCTGCCACAACTCCCACTGATTTTTATAGCCAAGACTTTTGAATCTTTAGTTTCCTATGCTGAAACCTCTGATTTTGTGGTCTGTCTTGCTCTCCAGTTGTTCCTCCCTGCTTATCTACACATGAATGTGGGATCATCTGCATGGTCTGCCACCTTGCCTTGTAGTGTGTCCTCTCTGTCCCTGTTTCTACCAGTCTGGATGAATGTTTAACTCTTTGGTTGTTGGACTTCCATGCAGTTTGATTTTCTGATTTTCTGGTTGTTTTCGTTTTTAAATTGGTGGTAATCCTTCTTTTGGTTGTATGAGGAGGTGAAGCGTTTCTGCCTATGTCTCCCCCTTGGCTGGAACTCCTAATTTCTAGTTTCATACCATATGGTTAGAGAAAATGCTTGATATGATTTTAATATTATTAAAATTTGTTGAGTCTTGTTTTTTAACATGTGGTCTATCCTAGAAAATATTCCACATGTGTTGAAAAGAATTGGTATTCTGCTGCTTATGGGTTTAAATGCTCTGAGGATATCAGGGAAATCCATTTGACCTAGCTTGTCATTTAAGGCCATTGTTTCCATGTTTATTTTCTGTCTAAAAGATCTATTCATTGATGTTAATGGTGTTTTACAATCCCTTACTATGACTGTATTACTATTTATTTCTGTATGTCTATGAGGATATGCTGTATAAATTTAGTTACTCCTTTGTTGGGTGCATGTTTGCAAGGGGTATATCTTCTTGCTGGATTGTTCCCTTTATCATTATGTGAAGTCCTTCTTTGTCTCTTTCTGTAGTCTTTGTTTTAAAGTCTATTTTGTCAGATATAAGCATTGCTACCTTAGTTTTTTATTTCATTTTTGTTTGCATTAAATTCATTTTTCCATTTATTTAAATTTACATTGTGTGTATTCTTTTTTCTGAGGCTGGTCTCTTGTAGACAGCGTATATATGGGTCTTGTTTTCTTATCCATTCAGTTACCCAGTGTCTTTTGATTGGAACATTTAAGCCATTTACATTTAAAGTGATTATTGATAGGTACATATTTATTGCCTTTTCATTCTTTTAACTATGTTCCTTTTCCTTTTTCTTCCTCTCCTTCTCCTCCTTCTTCTCCCCTTTTCCCTCTCTACTCTCCCTTCTCCTTTCACTCTCTACTTCTCCCCTCTCTTCTTCCTCCTTCATACCTACTCTTTAACATTTCTTATAATATTGGTTTGGTGGTATCAAACTCCTTTAGCTATATCTCAACTGGGAAGCTTTTTATTTCCCCTTCAGTTTTAAGTGATAGCCTTGCTGGGTCAAGTAGGTTTGGTTGTAGGTACTTACTTTTCATCACTTTGAATATTTTATACCAATTCCTTCTGGCATGAAATATTTCTGTTGAGAAATCAGATAGCAGTCTTATGGGAGCTTCTCTATAGGTAACTGTCATTATTTTGTGGCTTTTCCCATTTTTTTAATTTTTGCTTTTTTAATTTTGCTGTGTCTTAGTGGTAGTGTCTTTGAGTTCATTTTGTTTATGGCTCTTTTTGCTTTCTGGACTGTGCATCTCTGTTCTTTACTAGACTAGGGAAGTTTTTAGTCAATATTTCTTTAAATAGGTTCTTGATATCTCTCTCTTCCTTCTCCTTCTTAAACCCCTATGATGTGCATGGTGTTATGTTCTTGTTGTCTTTTAAACATCCTCATTATTTAAAATTCTTTTTTCTTTTTGTTTTTCTGATTTGTTGTTTTCTTTTACCATGTCTTCCAAATTGTGGATTTGATCCTCTGGTTCATCTAACCTACTGTTTATTTCTTTTAATGTATTCTTTATGTCAGACATTGTATTCTTCATTTCTTTCTGGTCCTTGTTTATGGTTTCTGTTTTTTTCATGCTGTTGAGCATCTTTTTAACCATTACTTTGAACTCTGTCTCTGATAACTTTCTTGCCTTTATTTCATTTAACCCCTTTTCTGGAGAATTCTTCTTTTTTTTTTAATTTGGGGTCTGTTTATTTGTTTCCTCATTTTGCCTATCTATTTGTATTTGTTTCTATGTATTAGGGTGATCTGCTATAACTCCCACTCTTGGTAGTGTGGCCTTATGTATTAGGTGTCCTGTAGAGTTTGGTGGTGCAGTCTCCTTGATTACCTCAGCCAGGGGCTCCAGAGATGTGGCTTTACTGGGTTACATGGGTGTTTTTGTTGTAAATTGAGTCTTGATTGTTATTTGTCTATTCATGAGTGGGATTGATTCTCAGTCTGAGTGACTGTGAGGCTCAACCTTGACCATAGCATGTGAGCTCCTCTTCTGGTGCTGACCACACAAAGTGAAATTTGCTCCAGCAGGGTTTGGTTTTTTCTAAGATCTTACTTTGGATATGCTGCTTGTGAGGCTTATTGGATACTTCTCTGTTGTTGTATGAGGCATGCCACTTTGTTGTTTTGGGGACTCTTAGGTGGACTCTTGGCAGGATAATGTCAGACACTGCCTGTGACTGGCCCTGGGCAATCTGTTTGGGTCTTCAGTGATCCAGTTTTTGGTTGTCTCTGCTTGGTCTGGGTACAGGCAAAAAGGACCAAGCTGTGTACCCAGGTCAGCTTTTACCAGCACCGGGCCCAGGGACAGGTGAGCAAATATTCTAAAACACCCTGTGATCTGCCTCTATTTGCTGGCTACCTTTTAGGCTTAGTCATTGAAAGAGCTCTGGCTGCACTCTTTTGCAGGATATAAGCTCCACAGGGTTGGGTGAGGTAGATTCCATAATATAGGGTTATTGCTTTCCTGTAGGCTGATGCCACAGAGAAGGGAATGCTCTACCTAAGAAAGATGATATCATTCTCAATGTGGTTTCTTCTGTTAATCCTTGGTTATAAGGCTCCTTTTCAGCTAGTCTTCAGTTGGTTATTCAGGATGATTGTTCTATAATTTAATTGTAATTAGTTTGGTCTCAGGATGAGGTGAGTGTAGCTTTCACCTACTTTGTCACCATTTTGAATCTTTGTAGTTGTAGTCATTTTGGAGAAGGCTTTTTGGAGGTTCTTGGAAGAATTTGTGCAGTGTACAAATGATGGACTTATAAAGGGGTGAACTTTGGCTATAGATAATAGTAATTGTATTGAGCCTTCATATTTGAAAATGTAATGTTTATTGCATACTTCTCATATTCTGATGACTTTGGCCATAATCAGTATAAATAAAATACATATTTTCTTATTTTTTTTTGCACAAATATACCATTTGTTTGTCATTTTACTACTATTGTAATACGGAAAGTGAATCTAGAAGGAGCATTAACAGAAGAATCTATACTGTCACCTTGATGAAGAGGTTTACAGAGGACTGATTTTGATTTACCTGTTGAAAATTAAAATTTTTTGCCCTGGTTGGCGTAGCTCAGTGGATTGAGCACGGGCTGTGAACCAAAGTGTTGCAGGTTCAATTACCAGTCAGGGTGCATGCTTGGGTTGCAGGCCATGACCCCCAGCAACCACACATTGATGCTTCTCTCTTTCTCTCTCTCTCTCTCTATCTATCTCTATCTCTATCTCTATCTCTATCTCTATCTCTATCTCCATCTCCATCTCCATCCCTTCCCTCTCTAAAAATAAATAAATAAAATCTTAAAAAAAAGAAAAAAGAAAAAGAAAATTAAAACTTTTTTACTGTGTTTTATGAATCACATAGGTGAGAATATAATATTTGTACTAATATATGTGTTGTTATTTTTTTTATTCAAGTTAGGTTCAGAGTTAACCTTCATGGAAGTAAAAAACAACAGCAAAGGTATTCAAAAGTCTAAGGCCTGAGGGGATTTAAGACATGAAAGAAGATACGAGAGAAAATTAGAACTTATGAGTGATAACCCATATTGGCCTAAGCCAAAATGAGAATTTATTAACTGAATGGGTCAAGGAGTCGAACTACTCTCAAACAAGCTTGATTCATGGCTCAGTGTCACTAGGATCATTTTTAGACCTTTCACCTAATGAGTTAGTTATATTTTCAGAGTATATTGTGGCAAAAGAAGCTTGGAGGTCTCTCTGCACAATGAAGGCAGCACAGCAGAATATAGAATTCATAGTAAAATTCAGGAATTGGACCTCTTAGCCTGATTTGGGTCAGGTGTTTATTTCCCAATAGAAGCCAAGATAGTGGGGAAAAAAAACCACATTAGTTTACTTTCCAATCCGTATGTTATTAAATTCTTTTTCTTGATTTACTTCGTTGGCTGGGTTCTTCAGTACAATTCTGAATAGAAAGGGAGGAGCAGGCATCCTAGCCTTTTTTTTTTAATTAGAGAAAAATGGTTTAGTGTTTTATCATAAAAATATGATGTTAGTTGTAGGTTTTTCATAGCTTTTATCTATTAGATTGAGGAAGTTTCATTCTATTCCTAGTTCACTGAAGATTTTTTTGAAATTATGAATTGGTGTTGAATTTTGTTAAATGTGTTTCCTGTGCCAATCTAGATAATTATGTGACTTATTCTTCTGTTAGTACAGTGAATTATGTTAATGAATCTCACCTTGATTTTTGGTCTCAATTCTACAAGGTCGTGATATGTTGGATAAGTTTTATAAGTTGCTAATTCAATTCGTGACTGTTTAATTCTTATGTCCATGTTATTGAGTGATATTCATTAATTATATATTTTTTGCAATACCTTTATTTGTTTTGGCATTAGGGTGATGCTGGCCTTATAAGATGAGTTCAGAATTGTTTTAAGGAGTAGGTTGTGTAGGAAAATAGAAGATAGAAGATATTTAACTTCTATTTACCCAAGTGCCTGAACTGACAATGAGTGAAGGATGATTCCCCTGGCAAAAATGAGGAATTGTTGCCACAAGAAAGGAGAGTAGAAGCTGGGTGGCATCATATGCAGGGAAGCAGAACAAGGTTTCTCATCACAAAGACTACATAAGATTCCTTGGTAGGTTAGAAGAAATGGAGAGGGGTTGAATGGAGAGATAAAGCTCTAAATGAGGGTCATGAACCAGAGCAGAGGTTGTCCAGTGCCCTCTCTCATGGGAACCTCTTGGGAGCTAACTTTAGTCTCCATATGAGTAGAGTCTATTAATGTGTCACCTATGGCCAGGACATTGCAAGAGTTGCTACTTTAGTTTTTTTTGTATTATTTTCATTGTATTTTTTCTATTACCATGTATTTCCCCTATACCCTCTTCTACCTCCATCTCCTACCCACTGAAATAAGTTGTCTTCTAACTGGAATTTGGTGAGGACCTAGCCCCCTTCCAGCACATCTTCTCTTGACTTTTAGCTGGTATGATGTTATACATTTTCTGTGCCTCCACATTTTGTTTACTTCCTACTCTGCTTACGTAACAGGCAACCCACTTTTTAGTGTTCTTCAACCCAATTTCCAGAAATAAAAGGTATGAACCTGTACTCCAGGGAGGGTGGTAGGGGTGTGAGGTTGGGTAAAGCTTTCCACACCTGTACTTGGATGGGTTTGAACAGAGTGTGATGGAACTCTCCAACACAGGTAATCATCAAAAAAGAAACCATATTCATTCTTTTAAAATTGCTAAAATGCTTTTATTTTATACCCTACTTTCATCTAAATGTTAATCTTTAGCTGTGATTTACTCTTTTCTTGTCAATATTGAATTACAAATTATTCTTCATAGCTTCTGGGAGTAAGGAGAGATAACTGGTTGATTCCTTTTTCTTTTGGACTTTAGTCTGTATCTCAAAAAGTCTCAGATATATTTTTTTAAAAATTACAATGTCTAGTCTTAAAGACTATTTTCCCTCATTATTGGCTGGTAAAACAATCTACTTGGGCTTTTAGTATACTAAACTCAAGAAGTCGTTATATGACAACATAGGATCCTGTGCACTAACGGATGCCTTGCTCAATTCACTTATACTTTTTAAAGTGTCTATATTAGGTAGCAACAGGGCTAGACCTTGAGATGGTTCAGACAAATGCTCTGTCCTCTGGGTGCTCTACAACCTTGTAATGTGGAAGTGGTGGGCACTGAGGCCTGGACAAAGAAACAAGGAAATGTAACAGAAAGTGCGAAGCTGCTAATTTATTAACTTATGCAGGATACTGTTAAGGCCCCAGCAGAAAATATTTAAATTTTAGAGAGTCCTGCAAAGGTAGGTTAAGTTCTGTTTCTTATCTATGATTTGTACTTGTAATGTTGTAGTCTGGGTGTTGTCCATTCATTTAATCCAAAGAGTGATTAAACCCTAGGGAAAATGGGTTCACAATGATTAAATTCTGATTTTAACTTGACACTTTAAACTTGGTTAGGTTTAATAACCTAAAATAGCAAATCCTCCTAGAAGGGGAGTTTACATGAGATTATAAATACAATTATAGAGAGCCAAAATGGGGCTGCTGTTAGCTTACCTGAAGTCAGAGGAAAACAGGTTTCCTGGAGATACTATCAGGGAGTCATGCTGACTAGTAGCACATTGACTTAGATTCATGTATTCAACATAATGTTCAAAAATGAAACATATTCAGAGGAAGAAGATGGTGGTAAGGTAGGTGGGAGCAGAGCCCAGTTCTCCCTCTGCCCAGCTGGAACACCTAGCCATTCTTCTGAGGAACAGAGTGAACAGCCAATGGAATCCTAGCTTATATGAAATTTGGGGGCCAAAAATTATAGAGGACATTGAAAAACAGATGGTGAGGAGATTGTGCTGGGATGGTAAGATCCCTGGTATCTGCTCAGGGACCTAGGCTGCTATGGCCACTGGGCCAGTGCCTATGGCAGGATACTGGGAGTAGAGTTAGGTAACCAGCTCCCTCCTTTACCAGAGCATGGAGGGCAGCCAGGCACCAGGAGGGACCTGGTTGCTGGAAGTTGCTGAGGGGAATAGAGACAGAGTGGGAAACACGCAGAGGTTGTATGCATCTGGTGGGACTATGGACGCCAGCACCAGAGAAATTGCAGTGCTGGGCAACACTTGGAGAAGGGAGGAGTTGGGCTGTGTCATACCCTGACTCAGATAGTCTCTGGACTGGTTGGAAAGTTTAGCTGTGTGAATAGCCCTGTGCTTGTTAAGAACTGTGGGCAGCTTCTTTGTAAGGAACTCTCAAGCAGCGGCTAGCTCTCCCTGAGGGTGGTTTGAGCTGTGTGCCCTAGAGGCTGAGTGGCTGAGTGGAGCCACTTACCAGGGCCTGACTTGGGCTAGGTGCCCCGAGGCTGAGTTGTTGAGTAGAGCTGCACACCAGAGACTGAGTGGCTGAGCGGAACCAGGAGCCTGAACTTGACTGGCGCTGTGTGCCCAGAGACTGAGTGGCTGATTTGAGCTTGGCAGCTCATGAAGGATCTGGCCCGGAGTCTGGGCAGCTGAGACTCTTGTGGCCCAAACCTGGTCTCCATCATCTCAAAACCATAGGAAGGGAGAAAAGCGAAGCCCAGCCCTCCTCTTCCTGTGGCATCTGGGAAGACCAACAGAACTTGCTGAAAAGGTGTGAAGTCGGCAGGAGGGTTATTTTTTTCTTTCCATTCTCCTTTTTTTCCTTTTCTTTCTTCCCCCAAGTGAGACAATAAAATGTGGAGTTATGAAGGATCCAGAGACAGACTCAAAGGGGGAGCATAAGGCTAATCCTCAAAATTGAGAAATTGAGACAAATGTCACTATGCTACCCCATAGACCTGGAATTTTGTTATTTATGCGAGTTATTATTATTTTTTCATTATTTTTACCACTTTTATTCTATTAATATTTTATTATTTCTCTTCCTTATGTTTAGTTTTCCTTGTTTTATTTCTCTGTTTAATTGTATTGTTTGGCAGATTTTCCTTATTCTTTCTATATTGTATTTTAATTTTCCTTCTGTCACTTTACTCATGTTCCAATAACACATTACTCTTGATCATGTACTTTCTATTCTGGTTATCCAAATCATATATTTCTTGTCATATTATTGTTGTTCCAGTACTATTATAAATAATTGTTGTTCTATACAATTGTACATACTACACAATAACCTTCCTTGATCTTAGCCCACTTCACTTTATTCCTGATCATTATTATTGTTCTGGTTAACTATTCTCTCTCACACTATGCCTACTTTCTATCCCATACTCACACTATAACTAATCATATAACCTTGCACAAGCACTGTATTTTCTGGATTCAGCTTACAGTCTTCCTCCCCTCTAACAAGAGTCTTACCTCTCTTTCATCTTTTACAAAAAGTGGCTGGTTGGGTGAAATATAACAGTTAATGCTATACTTATCCAAAGAATCTCCTATCTCTTTTATACTTGCTGGTACTTTAAATCCCATAAAATGCTCTCCCACTCTCTTGATCTGTTTTGCTTACCCGCTGCCACTGATCACACACAAGAGTAGGTGGGAGCTGCAAATATCACTATACCTGCTGGAGGAGAGAAACCACCAACAAAGAACCACCAAAAGGTAAAAACCCAAGTACAACAAGAGACCCCACACAAACAGAAGAAAGGGCAAACCAGACAAGGAGATTAAAGAGACCACACAATTGAACTGCATAGAATTGCTGCCATAGAAGTTCAACCTGCAAAGACAGCTAGCAAAGCGAAACATCAGGAAGTGCAGAAACAAATGAAAAGAGTCACCTAAAATGGAGAGACAAAAAAAAGAGCTGCAATAAAAAGGAATGGAATACTACAATTAAAGAGCTAAATGAAATGGAAGTAAGCAAACTATGAGATATAGATTTCAAAATAATGCTCAAGGAACTCACAGACAGCTACAAGGAACTGAGTGAAAACTACAACAGTATGAAAAAGGAAATAGAAACTATAAAGAAAACCCAGGAGGAAATGAACAATAAAATCTCAGAAATAAAAAATACACTAGAAGGAATTACACGCAGGCTGGATGAAGCAGAGGATCAAGTCAGCAAGCTGGAGGGCAAGGTAGGAAAGAACTCCCAGAAAGAGCAGGAAAAGGAAAAGAGACTCAGAAAGAACGCAGAAGCAGTAAGGGAGCTGAAAGACAATGTGAAACATAGTAATATCCATAAATATGGATACTAGAAGGAGAAGAAGAGCAAAGGATAGAAAGCCTGTTTGAAAAAGTAATGATGGAAAACTTCCATAATTTGATGAGAGAATAAGTCACCCAAATCCAGGAAGCACAGTCCCAGACTGTGAACCCAAAGAGGTCAATATCAAGAAGACACATCATGATTAAAATGGCAAAATTCTAAGACAAAGAGAGAATCTTAAAGGAAGAAAGGGGGAAATAGGAAGTAATATACAAGGGAGCCCAGATAAGACTAGCGGCTGATTTCTCAATGGAAACGCGGCAATCCAGAAGAGAATAGCAAGATATATTCCAAATAATGAAAAAGAAAGGCCTGCAAGCAAGACTACTCAAACCAGCAAGGCTCTCAATTAAAATGGAAGGCCAAACAAGGAGTTTCCCAGACAAAAGAAGTCTAAAAGAATACACCTCCTCCAAACCAGCCCCACAAGAGATGCTGAAGGGTCTGCTTTAACAAAAGAGGGAAAAGGAGTGAGAGAGAGAGGAACACAGGTACGGAAAAATGGGAATGAATAAGTACATATCAATTATAATGTAAATGGACTAAATGCTACAATCAAAAGATATAAAATAACTGAATGGATAAGCAATCATGACCCACACATATGCTGCCTACAAGTGACCCACCTCAGAACAAAACACCTACACAGACTGAAAGTGAAGGGCTGGAAACAAATGTTCCAAGCCAATGTACAGAAAACAAAAGCAAGGGTAGCAATACTCATATCAGACAAAACAGACTTCAAAAAAGGGCCATAAAAAGAGACCCAGATGGTCACTTCATAATACTCAAGGGACGAAACCATCAAGAAGCATAAACAATGTAAATATATATTCACCTAATGTAGGAGCACCCAAATACATAAAGAAAATCTTGGAGGATTTCAGGAAAGATATTGACAGCAACACAATTATAGTATGGGATTTCAACACCTCACTGTCAAAAATGGATAGATCTTCCAAACAAAATATCAACAAAGATATTGCAGCAGTGAACAATGTCCTAGAGTCCCATAGACTTAACTGATATATATATATATATATATAGCCTTTCATCCCAAAGAAGCAAAATACACATTCTTTTCAAATGCACATGGAACATTTGCAAGATAGACCACATGATAAGATACAAAACAAGCCTCAACAAATTTCAGAAAATTGAAATCATACCAAGCATTTTCTCTCACCAAAAGGGAAGGAAACTAGAAACCAACCTCAAGGAAAAAAAATAGAAACCACTCAAACTAATGGAAATTGAATTAGCATGCTATTAAACAATAAATGGGTGAAGGATGAGAACAAGGAGGGAATCAAAATGTTTCTGGAAACAAATGAAAATGAACTCACAACAATCCCAAACTTAAGGGGCACAGTGAAGGCAGTCCTGAGAGAGAAGTTCATAGTGATACCAGCTTACCTAAAAATGATAGAAAGATTTCAAACAAACATCCTAACCCTCTGCCTACAAAAACTTGAGGAGCAACAACAAAGACAGCCCAGAGCAAGTAGAAAGAAGGAAATAACCAAGAGCAGAGCATAATTAAATGACATAGGGTCTAAAAACACAATTCTAAGGATCAATGAATTCAGCAGCTGGTTCTCTGAAAAGATAAACAAAATCAACAAGTCTTTAAGCAGACTCATCAAGAAAAAAAGGAGAGAAGACCCAATAAACACAATCAGAAATGAAAGAGGAGAGATTAAACCTGATAACACTGAAATACAAAAGATTATAAGAAATTACTACTAAGAAATATATGCCAAGAAATTTGAAAACCTAGGTGAAATGGACAAATTTCTAGAAAAATATAATGTTCCAAAACTGAATGAAGAAGAAGCAGAAAGCCTGAACAGACCAATAACAGCAGATGAAATTGAAGCAGTGGCACACAAAATCAAAAGCCCTGGCACACTAAAGCCCTGGATCTACATTCACAGGAGAATTCTACAAAGCATTTAAGGAAGAGCGAACCCCCTCCTTCACAGATTATTCCAAAAATCCAAAGAGTTGGAAGACTTCCAAATTCTTCTTATGAAGCAAGCATCATTCCTAATCCCAAAGCCAGATAAAGACATAACAAAGAAAGAAAACTTTAGGCCAATACCACTGATGGACATAGATGCTAAATCCTCATCAAAATGTTGGAAACCTCATCCAGTAATATATTAAAAAGATCATACACATGTCCAAGTGGAACTCATCCTAGAGATGCAAGATGGTACAATATTTGGAAATCAATAGACTTAATATATCCTGTAAACAAATGCAAAAACAAAAATCACATGATCATATAAATAGGTACAGAAAAAGCATTTGATAAGGTACAGCACCCATTTATGATTAAAACACCCAGAAAAGTGGGAGTAGAGGGAGCACTCCCCAACATAATAAAGGCCATATACAAGAAACACGAAGCTGACATCATACTCAATGGGCAAAAACTAAAACCTTGCGCAGTAAGATCAGGAACAAAACAAGGCTGTCCACTTTCACCACTTCTATTCTCCATAGTATTGGATGTACTAGCCACAGAAAAAACACAAGAAAAAGAAATAAAAGGCATACAATTTGGAAAAAAGGAAACAAAACTGTCATTGTTTGCCAATGACATGATAGTGTACATGGAAAACCCTAGAGACTCCACCAAAAAACTGCTTGACCTAATAAATGAATTTGGCAAAACAGCGGGATACAAAGTCAATATCCAGAAATCAAAGGCATTTTTGTATACCAACAATGAAATATCAGAAACAGAAATCAGGAAAAAAAACTCATTTGATATTGCAACAAGAAAAATAAAGTACCTAGGAATAAACCTTACGAAAGAGGTAAAAGACCTGTACTCAGAAAACTACACAACACTGAAGAAAGAAATTAAAGAAGACACAAACAAATGGAAACATATACTGTGCCCATAGATTGGAAGAATTAACATCATCAAAATGTCCATAATACCCGAAGCAATTTATATATTCAATGCAATCCCTATTAAAGTACCAATGACATATTTCACAGATATAGAACAAACACTTCAAAAATTTATTTGGAACCATAAACAACCCGGAATAGCAGCAGTAATTTTGAGAAAAAAGAATATAGTCAGAGGGATCATAATACCTGATATCATACTATATTACAAGGCCACTATAATCCAAACAGCCTAGTACTGGCATAAGAATGGACACATGGACCAATGGAACAGAATAGAGAGCCCAGAAATAAACCTAACTCTCTATGGTCAATTAATATTTGACAAAGGAGGAAGAGCATAAAATGGAGTAAACATAGCCTCTTCAACAAATGGTGTTGTAATATCTGGACAGCTACATGGGAAAAAATGAAACTTGATCACCAACTTATACCATACACAAAAATAAATTCAAGGTGGATAAAAGACTTAAATATATGTCATGATACAATAAAGATCCTTCAGGAGAACACTGGCAGGAATCTCAGATATTCCATTCAGCAGTATTTTCACTGGTATGCCCCCTGAAGCAAGGGACATAAAGGAAAGAATAAACAAATGGAATCTCATCAAAATAAAAAGTTTCTGCACAGCTAAAGAAAACAGCATTAAAATGAGAAGAGAACCAACTGTATTAGAAAAGATATTTGCCAATGATACCTCAGACGAGAGTTTTATCTCAAAAAAAAAAAAAAAACATGACTCCAGTCTAAGAAGACAAGCAACCAATTAAAAATTAATTTTAAATTTGTCTGGGGACCCAATTAAAAAATGAGCAAAGGACTTGAACAGACACTTCTTCAAGGAGGTGATAGAGAGGGTCTTGAGACATATGAAAAGATGCGCAGTATTGTCAGCTGGCAGAGAGATGTGAATTTAAACCTCAATGAGATACCAGTTCACACTGGTTAGAATGACCATCATAAACAAAGCAACAAACAAGTGTTGGCAAGGTTGTGTAGAAAAGGGAACCCTAGTGCATTGTTTGTGGGATTGCCAACTGGTGCAACCACTATGGATAACGGTATGGAATTTCCTCAGAAAACTGAAAATATAACTGTCTTTTGACCCAGTAATTCCACTGCTCAGATTGTATCCTTAGAACCCTGAAACATCAATCCAAAAGAACCTGTGTACCCCAATGTTCATAGCAGCACAACATACAATAGCAAAGAGCTGGAAGCAACCTAAGTGCTCATCAGTAAATGAATGGATCAAAACACTATGGTACATTTACACAATGGAATACTATGCAGCAGAATGGAAGAAATAACCCCTAACCTGTGGGGACAGCATGGATGGATCTGGAGAGCATTTTGCTAAGTGAAATAAGCCATGCAGTGAGGGACAGATACCATATGATCTGACCATTAATTAGAACCTAATCAATAAAACAAACAAGAATGCAAAATATAACCAGAGACATTGAAATTAGGAACAAATGGATAGTAACCAGAGGAGAGAGGGGAGGGAATAATGGGGGGAAAAGGGTGAAGGGTTTGCAGGAATACATGGACCAAAACAAGGGGGGATGGAAACAGGGGAAGGAGGTGGGGAGGGTTAGTTTGGTGGTATGGGGTGTGGGGAAAAGGCAGACAACTGTACTTGACCAACAATAAAATTCAATAGTATTTAATAAAAACACAAACAATAAGATTAGAAGTATTAAAAGCTATAAATCAAAGCCAGAAAGCAAATTGGTGTTTATATGGCATTTGACTAAAATAGTATGTCTAAGGAACAGCCTATTCCAACTGTTGGTTTAGTTAGGGTTCCTCTTTCCTTAACCATTTTCCCATTTCTTTATGATACTTTTTCAAAAGTGCTCCAAGTTGTTCCCTTTAGTATTTTTGGTTGCAAGAACTTTGTTTTTTCAACCAAGCATTTCAAATTGCTTCATATAAGCACATTTAATGAGCAGTCATAACAATAGCATCTAATATTAATTGAGCATGTACTATATCTCAGGTAGTATTCTTAATTTTTTATATGGACCCTTTTTTTTAATCCTCACTAGAAGGCATGCTTATTAAATTTAGAGAGATTGGATAGGAGGGAGACAGAGTGGGAAAAAAACATTGCTATAAGAGGGAAACATCAATTGGTTACCTCTTGTACATGCCTTGAGTGGAGACTGAACCCACACCCTATGCATGTGGCCTGACCGGGAATCAAATCTGCGACCTTTCAATTTATGGTCTGATGCTCTAACCGAGTCACACTAACCAGGGCTGGATTCTCTTCTTTACCTTTTACACCCACTCTGTGAAGTAAGTGTTATTATTATTCCCTCCCTTTTTGTCAAATGAAGAAACTGTAGCATGTGGATGTTAAGTACGTTAATATCCAAGGTCACACTATTAGGAGAGGTGGTTCCAGAACTTGTGCTACTATGAATTTTGTTATTCTGCCTCAGTATTTCTTCTGATGGTTGAGATATTAGAAATGATTTGGTATAATCTGCTTAAAAAAAAAAGATTATTTATTTATTTATTTTAGAGAGAAGGAAGGGAGGGAGAAAGAGAGGGAGAGAAACATTAATGTGTGGTTGCCTCTTGCACACCCCCTACTGGGGACCTGGCCTGCAACCCAGGCATGTGCCCTGACTAGGAATCAAATGGGCGACCCCTTGGTTCACAGTCTGGCACTGTATCCACAGAGCCACACCAGCCAGGGCAATCTGCTTTTATTTTTAAGGTGAATGAATAGAGGAGGTTATGGGAAACTGATAGAAAATGAAGCTGCCAGCTCTTAAATTGTGCTTTCTGATATCCTATGGCCTGGAAATCAACTGCTTCAATTAACAAGGGCAACTTGTATTATAAAAAGCAAATGTTTTCTTTTTTATTTTTATGAACTTCCTTGGAGTAAAATTATTATGATAGAAAAGTAAGGCCAATAAAAATATGCCAACGCAAAGACAGTGAAATGGTTCTGGATATAGTACAATATTCAGACAGTACAATATATATACAGTACAATATAGTACAATATTCAAGGGATTATAATAAAATCCCTCTGTCTCTTCCTCCTTCTCTCCCTCACATCCTCCTTTTGTTTCCTTTTTTCTCCTTCTTCTGTTCCTCCTCCTCTCCCTCACTCTCCTTCTTTCTCACCCTCTTTCTGTCCTGTAATCTTTTATTTTTTTTAAAGATGCTATTTATTTATTTATTTTAGATAGAGGGGAGAGGACAGAGAAAGAGAAGGAGAGAAACATCAATGTGTGGTTGCCTCTCCCATGTCCCTTACTGGGGAGCTGACCTGGCCTGCAACCCAGGCATGTACCCTCACTGGGAATTGAACCAGCAACCCTTTGGTTCTCAGGCTGGCACTCAATCCACTGAGCCACACCAGCCAGGGCTATACTATAAAATAAAATCTCTCTTATTACTTCAGAACAAAAAGACTTACTACTTCATTCTGATTGGGTAGGTTCCACCCTCTTTAGGGTTACAGGAAGTTCAGTCTCCAAACAGCTTAAGCTTTAGGCTCTACAGAGCAAGCACTGCCAACTTGCTGATTTATGTGCAGTTTTCATCATGGGGACCACTATCTTTCTTGGATTTTGGTGAAAGCACCAGAGACATTTTTTTGTAACTTCATGTTTCATTTACTTAATTTCCAATAAGTAGGAGCAGCAATTTTCAACCTTTTTCATTTCATGGCACATGGAAAATAATTAGTAAAATTCTATGACACACCAAAAAAACACATTTTTGCTGATCTTACAAAATAGGTATAATTTTGATTCATTCTGGAAGGCCATTGTTGTGTTACCTGTTGGTATTTTTAATTTGAAAATCTGAGGGAAAAGAGGTCAGTGCAATGCCCTTCACTAAATAGTCAGGCAGTGCATGTTTTAAAAATTTTTAAGGCACACCAGTTGAAAATCTCTTGGTTAGAGGCAGCCCAATACATGATTTCATGCATAGAGGCATTATCAGGTCTAGATATCTGTATTATTACATTTTATTTTGTAACTGTATTCCTCATTCCCTATGTTAGTTCAATTTTCTTTCTTTTGCCTTTATTGAGTAGATGGCTATCAACTGTATGTTAAACACAATAATTTTATTTTTGCTGTCATTTTCTATACTTTTATTAGGTTTTGTATAAAAATTAAAGTTTATTTTTGCTCCTGGTATGACATAAAAATAAGGAACTAGGTAAACTAAACAATATAAAAATCCTTCTGTGAATAAGTGTCCCATGCAAGGTTTTTGTTCACTAATAAATAAAATAAGACTTGTCATGAAGAATAAAGGTGGATAGTATTTTACCCACCACACATTTGAACATAGTACAATTTATTTACCTCACTGTTACCAAACAAAAGTAGGTTCAGCTGCCCACCACCTGCCAGATTAGGCAAATTCTGGAGGAAGAAGTTTGGTGAGAAAATGAAAGATGTCTTTTATTCAAAAGCTGCACAATCTGGGAGAATGATAGTCTTCTGTGTCACAGCAGATCTCCTCTGGAAAACCTGGAGGAAAACCCAGCTACCCTATGCCAGGCCAGTCCAAAGCTGTGTCCAGTTTCTTCTCCATCCTTTGGGAACCACAGATGGCTGCTTCATTATCATCCAGGTGACTTGGCTTCTTCTGGTTTGCCGCCAGGCTTTAGGCTCCTTCCTGGGAACCTGTGCATGGGGCTGGCACCACAGTTGGCCACATGACTTCAGGGGCCCTCTGGTCTCAAAAGCAACAGCCTGCATATCTGCATGGTGGGTCCAAGAGAGAATGCATCTCTCCCTTCCCTTGTATTATATAAGCTTCTGCTATGGGATAGGGTAGATGTTGAAACTTTCAGGTGCTTCAGGAGGGATCAGATCCCCAAACAATCCCATGTTTTCCCAGGCTAGACTGACAAGTACTCATTTGACCAAAAGGGCATCAGAGGGCTTTTCCCTCATTAGCCTTGCACATGCTCAGCACAATGAATTCCTTTCACCGCATCCTGCATGGGTGTTGGGGAGGATCTGTCATGTGCTGTGCTAGCCTGGTTAGGAAGACAGTATGTCCATAACCCTGTGGCCCCTCCCCACTCCTCCTGCTCTCACTCTGGGTACTGGTCAGGCTACTGGCCCTGGCCAGTTTATAGGTATTAACTGTAGTAAAACAGTGATAACACTTTCAGAAACACTTTTGCCAGAGGTACTGCAAGCCTAAAGGGACAGAGGAATAGCATTTGAAAAGAAGGAATATTAACTATAACTATTTTAACTGTTAGTATGTTGGACAAAAAGGGAAGGGTACATGGGCATAAAAGTGGATGATGCCTTCTAAAATTCAGGAGGAGTTTTTGCATAATCCAAACTGGTCTTTAGGGCCTGAACATAGGTCAAGTAGCTAAACTTTTAATCTGCTTAAGTCTGGTCTTGTCTCTGCTTTTGATGTACTTAGATGTCTCATAACATATTTCTACTCAATTTCTTCATAGACAATGTACCTAATTGTCCTGGCCTGGTGGCTCAGTTGGTTAGAGTGTTGTCCTGTACAACAAAGTTTTTAGGTTCAATTCCTTGTCAGAGCACATACCCTAGGTTGTGGGTTAGATTCCTGGTCGGTGTGTGTATGGAAGGCAGCTGATAGATACTTCTTTCTTTCTCTTTCTCTTTCTCTTTCTCTTTCTCTTTCTCTTTCTCTTTCTCTTTCTCTTTCTCTTTCTCTTTCTCTTTCTTTCTCTTTCTCTTTTTCTTTCTCTTTCTCTTTCTTTCTCTTTCTCTCTCTCTTTCTCTCTCTCTCTCTCTCTCTCTCTCTCTCACTCTCCTTTCTCTCTCTCTCTTTCTTTCTCTTTTTCTCTTTCTGTCTCTCTCTCCCTCCCTTCCTCCCTTTCTTTCGCTCTAAAATCATAAACATATCCTTAGGTGAAGATGAAAAAAAATGACCTAATTTAAGGCAGGTTGAAGGTAGCATGTTTTTATTGTCTATATAGCAAATAAGTCAAATTTACAGTGTGAACATGCCATTTTGGCTAATTTTGGAAGCAGGATCTACTCTTGGGGATTCTTTTTGACTAGTTCTTTGTCTAATGAAATGTCATCAGTCTAGATGGAATCATACATTTTAGTCTTTGCTACTCCTTTTCTTTTGTGAGTTTTATTTTTCAGATTCTAGCAACAATAGGAAAAGGAAATAAGGTAGAGAAAGAAGCTTCAGTGGCACCATGTCAGGGACCAAAAGCAAAGTGCCTGGAAACAGGTCACTTAGGCGCTGAAGCAGATATAGAAGCACTTCTTTGTGTAGTTGGAGGGCCTCTGCCTTCATCTCAGGAATCTCTACTTCTGATTGGGTGATTTTGGGCAAGTTGCCGAATTTCAATTGGACTGAGCTTTCTCATCATAAAGATGAAGAATTAGAGTGGATGAAGCTCCATACAGTTACTGTTCCATGATTATAAGTAAAAAAGGAAGAGTGATGTTGATTTACTCCTTAGAAAAGGCAAAAGCCTTAGACAAGGCTTTTGGCACCTTGCACAAGAATGTGTACCTTGGTAGTGACCTTTTATTTTTCTTTATCCTCCTTGGTGTTAGGAAGACATGCCTTTGGGAGAGGTCTCTTGTGGCATTTGTTACTCTAAATTAGCAATTAGAGGAGATTCTGAGGTTCTGGTGCCTTGATCATGGAGCTTTTTTCTTTTTTTAAAAAATTTATTATTAATTTAAAATTTATTCAGTTACGGGTGTTCTGTCATTTCCCCATTGCTCATCCCTCTCCCACCGCCCCCTCCCCTAGAAAACTGCCCCCCACAATTGCCCATGCTTTTGAGTCCTCTATTCATATTCCATTGCTTTCTTGTTTCCCTCCTTCCCCCTATTATCCTCCTCCGCACACCCCTCTGGTCACTGTCAGTTTGTTCTTTATTTCCAAGTGTCTGATTCTGTTTTGCTCATTTGTTTTGTTGATTAGGTTCCTGTTAAAGGTGAAATCATATGGTATTTGTCTTTCACCACCTGCCTTATTTCACTTAGCATAATGCTCTCCAGATCCATCCATGCTGTCGCAAAAGGTAGGAGCTCTTTTTTTCTTTCTATTGCATTCTGTAAATACCCCACAGTTTTTTAAAATATATTTTATTGATTATGCTATTACAGCTGTCCCATTTCTCCCCTTCATTCCCCTCCACCCTGGACACCCTCTTCCCCCCATATTCCCCCCCTTTAGTTCATGTCCATGTGTCATAAGTTCTTTAGCTTCTACATTTCCCATACTGTTCTTACCCTCCCCCTGTCTATTTTCTACCTACCATCTATGCTACTTATTCTTTGTACATTTCCCCCCCTCTCCTCCTCCCATTCCCCTGTTGTTAACCCTCCATGTGATCTCTATTTCTGTGGTTCTGTTCATGTTCTAGTTGTTTGCTTAGTTTCTTCTTGTTTTTGTTTTAGGTATGGTTGTTAATAATTGTGAGTTTGCTGTCATTTTACTGCCCATGTTTTTTATCTTCTTTGTCTTAGATAAGTCCCTTTAACATTTCATATAATAAGGGCATGGTGATGATGAACTCCTTTAACTTCACCTTATCTGAGAAGCACTTTATCTACCCTTCCATTCTAAGTGAAAGCTTTGCTGGATAGAGCCATCTTGGATGTAGGTCCTTGTCTTTCATGACTTGGTATATTTCTTTCCAGCCCCCTCTTGCCTGTAAGGTCTCTTTTGAGAAATCAGCTGACAGTCTGATGGGAACTCCTTTGTAGGTGACTGTCTCCTTTTCTCTTGCTGCTTCTAGGATTCTCTCCTTCATTTTTACCTTGGCTAATGTAATTACGATGTGCCTTGGTGTGTTCCTCCTTGGGTCCAACTTCTTTGGGACTCTTTGAGCTTTCTGGACTTCCTGGAAGTCTATTTCCTTGGCCAGATTGGGGAAGTTCTCCTTTATTATTTGTTCAAATAAGTTTTCCATTTGTTGCTCTTCCTCTTCTCCTTCTGGTACCCCTATAATTTGGATGTTGGAATGGTTAAAGATGTCTTGGAGGTTCCTAAGCCTCTCCTCAGTTTTTTTGAAATCTTGTTTCTTCTTTATTTTCTGATTGGATGTTTCTTTCTTCCTTCTGATCCATTCCATTGATTTGAATTCCATTTTCTTTTCCATCACTATTAGTTCCCTGTGCATTTTCCTTCATTTCACTTAGCATAGCCTTTATTTTTTCATCTAATTTGCAACCAAATTCAACCAAGTCTTTTAGCATCCTGATTACCCGTGTTTTGAAGTGTGCATCTGATAGGATGGCTGTCTCTTTGTTGCTTAGTTGTATTTGTTCTGGAGCTTTGATCTGTTCTTTTATTTGGGCCTTTTTTTTTTTGTCTCAGTGTGCCTGTTACGTAGTGAGAGGTGGAGGTTTAGGTGTTCAGCAGGGCAGCGCAACCCACATCACTGGGTTGTGACGCTGTATGTGGGGGAGGGGTCCAAAAGGGAACAATGGCACTTGCTCTGTCTCTGCCAGATTTCAGTCACTTCCTCCACTTCCCACAAGCAAATTGGGCCCTTCTGGTGCTGATTCCCATGTGAGTGGGTTTGTGTACATTCTAGGACCCTGTGGGTCTCTCCAACAAACTTGCCTGTGAGGTTGGGGGTTTCTCCCAGCACTTCAACACCCACAGGTGTTTTCAATCGATGTTTTGAAGCTTTATTTCCCTGTGCTGGGACCCTAGGTTGTGCAGTCTGTCTTGCTCCCTAGTTTCGCCTGGTTTATCTGCTCATGAGTTGGGACTGCCTGGTCTGCCATCCACCTTGTGTGCCAAACTCTTTGACAATTTGTGGCCTTGCTGGAGTCCACCAGCTACTGCCTTGTGCTCCTGGGTTCTGCCAGCCACCGCATTTTTCTTTTTTGCTGCGACCTCTCTCCACCCGGTTGCCCTACTCTGTCCCTTCTATTGGTCTGGATAAATATGTCTAATTTAACTCCTTGGTTGTTGGACTTCCATACAGTTCAATTCTGTCTATTCTGGTTGTTTTTTGTTTCTAAATTGTTGTTGTTCTTCTTTTGGTTGTGCGAGGAGGCACAGTGTGTCTACCTACATCTCCATCTTGGCTGGAAGTCTCTCTCTGTTTAACTTTAATCTTGGGGAACTTAATTATGATGTGCCTTGATGTATGCTTCCTTGGGGTCCAACTTCTTTGGGACTCTCTGAGCTTCCTGGACTTCCTGGAATGCCTTAGCCAAATTGGGGAAGTTCTCCATTATTTTTTCAAATAAGTTTTCAATTTCTTGCTCTTCCTCTTCTCCTTCTGGCACCCGTGTAATTCTGATGTTGGAACATTTAAAGTTGTCCTGGAGGTTCCTAAGCCTCTCCTCACTTTTTAAAATTCTTGTTTCTTCATTCTCTTCTGGTTGAATGTTTCTTTCTCCTTCTGTTCTAAATTGTTGATTTGAGTCCTTGTTTCCTTCCCATCACTGTTTGTTCCCTTTACATTTCTCTTCATTTCACTTTGCGTTGCCTTTACTTTTCCTACATTTTGTGACCACACTCAACCTTTTCTGTCAACATCCTGATTACCAGAGTTTTGAACTTTGCATCTGATAGGTTGGCTAGCTCTTCATCACTTAGTTCTATTTTTGGAGCTTTGATTGGTTCTTTCATTTTGCCATATTATTTTGTCTTGACATAGCTTTTACATTGTAAAGGGCAGAGCCTTAGGTATTCGCCAGGGTGGGGCAACTCACATAGCTCTGTTGTGGTGCTGTGGGGCGAGGGGAGGGTTCTGAGACACGACAATGCCACTTGCTCAGCTCTCTGCTGGCTTTCAGTCACTTCCTGCTATCCACACGCAAATTGGGCAATTCTGGTGCTGTTTCCTTGGTGGGTGGGCTTGTATACGTTCTAGGATTCCAAGGGTCTCTCCAATGAGCTTTCCTGTGAGACTGGAAGTTTCTACCACTGTAGCAACTCTCTCTAGCTTTTACCACCAGAGATTTTGAGGCTTTATTTCCCCTTGCTAGAACCATGGGTTGCACGGGTTGTCTCGCTCCCTAGTTCTTTCCAGTTTATCTCCATGGAAATATGGGACTACCCAGTCCACTAGCTGCCACCTCACATGCCTGGTCCTCCAGTCACTGCTTTTCTGCACTTCTTCTCTGTCCCAGCTTTCTGTCTCTGCCCCTCCTGCCAGTCAGAATGAATGTTTCTTTTTTGCCTTCTTGGTTGTCAGACTTCAATACAGTTCAATTTTCTGGCAGTTCTGGTTATTATTATATTTTCAAATTTGTTGTCATTTTGGTTGTGCAAGGAGTCAAAGTGTATCTACCTATGCCACCATCTTGGCCAGAAGTGAGAACATATAATTTTTTTAATGTTTATATATTTTTACACTTTAAATATTTTTATATTTTCTATTATAATTGACAAACAATATTAAATTAGTTTCAGGTGTACAACACAGTGATTAAACATGATATAGCTTAGTAAATTATTATTTTTTATTTTACTTTTTTTAATTTTAATCATTGTTCAAGTACAGTTTTCTGCCTTTTCTCCCATTCCAGCCCACCCACCCATCCCTCCCCACCTCCCTCCCATTTCCACGCCCCCACTTCGAGTTGTTGTCCATGTATTCTTTATATTTATTCCTGTAAAACCTTCCCATTCTTCCCTTAAATTCCCTCTTCTTTTCCCTCTGGTCACTGGTAGCCTGTCCTCTATTTCAGTATCTTTTACTATATTTTGATTGTTTCTTTGTTTTGTTGTTTAGGTTTCTGTTAAAGGTGAGATCATATGGTATTTGTCTTTCACTGCCTGGCTTATTTCACTTAGTATAATTCTTTCCAGCTCCATCCATGCTGCTGCAAAAGGTAGGAACTCCTTCTTTGTTTCTGTGGCATAGAATTCCATTGTGTAAATGTACCCTAGTTTTTTGATCCATTCATTTACTGATGGGCACCGAGGTTGCTTCCAGCACTTGGCTATTGTAAATTGTGCTACTATGAACATTGGGGTACACAGGTTCTTTTGGATTGGTGTTTCAGGGTTCTTAGGATATAGTCCTAGCAGTGGAATTGCTGGGTCAAAAGGAAAATCCATTTTTAGTTTTCTGAGAAAATTCCATACTGTTTTCCATAGTAGTTGTACCAGTCTGCAATCCCACCACCAGTGCACTAGGGTCCCCTTTTTCCTACAACGTCTCGAACACTTATTGTTTGTTGCTTTGTTTATGATGGCCATTCTGACTGCTGTGAAGTGGCATCTCACTGTGGTTTTAATTTGCATCTCTCTGATAGCTAGCGATATTGAACATCATTTCATGTGTCTCTGGATCCTCTGTATGTCCTCCTTGGAAAAGTGTCTGTTCAAGTCCTTTGCCTATTTTTTAATTGGGTTGCTTGTCTTCCTAGAGTGGAGTCATGTAAGTTCTTTCTATATTTTGGAGATTAAACCCTTGTCTGAGGTATCATTGGCAAATATGTTTTCCCATACAGTTGGTTCTCTTTTTATTTTAATACTGTTTTCTTTAGCTGTGCAGAGGCTTTTGATTTTGATGAGATCCCATTTGTTTATTCTTTCTTTATGTCCCTTGCTCTAGAGAACATGTCAGTAAAAAAGTTTCTGTGTGAAATATCTGAGATTTTCCTACCTACATTCTCCTCTAGGACTTTAATGGTGTCACGGTTTATATTTGTCTGTTATCCATCTTGAATTTATTTTTGTGTAAGTTGTAAGTTGGTGCTCCAGTTTTATTTTTTTTGCATGTAGCTGCCCAGTTCTCCCAATACCATTTGTTGAAGAGGTTATTTTTACTCCATTTTATGTTGCTGCCTCCTTTGTCAAATATTAATTGACCATAGAGACTTGGATTTATTTCTGGGCTCTCTGTTCTGTTCCATTGTTCCATGTGCCTGTTTTTATGCCAACACCAGGATGTTTTGATTACAGTAGCCTTGTAATATAGTTTAGTGTCAGGTATTGTGATCCCTCCTACTTTACTCTTCTTTCTTAAAATTGCAGCAGCTATTTGGGGTCGTTTATGGTTCCATATAAATTTTTGCAGTATTTGTTCTATGTCTGTGAAATATGACATTGGTACTTTATTAGGTATTGCATTGAATGTGTAAAATGCTTTAGGTAGTATGGACATTTTGATGATGTTAATTCTTCCTATCCATGAACATGGCATATATTTTATTTGTTTGTATCTTCCTTGGTTTCTTTCCTCAGTGTTATGTAGTTTTCTTAATACAGGCTTTTTACCTCTTTGGTTAGGTTATTCCTAGAGATTTTATTTTTCTTTTTGCTATTTCAAATGGGATTTTTTTTCTTAACTTCTGCTTCTGCTGTTGCATTGTTGCTGTACAGAAATGCTTTTGATTTCTGGATATTGACTTTGTATCCCACTGTTTTGCCAAATTCATTTATTAGGTCAAGTAGTTTTTTAGCTGAGCCTATAGGATTTTCTATGTACACTATCATGTCATCTGCAAACAGTGACAGTTTTGTTTCCTCCTTTTCGATTTGGATGCCTTTTATTTCTTTTTCTTGTCTGATCACTGTGGCTAAAACTTCCAGTACTATATTGAATAGAAGTGGTGAAAGTGGACAGCCTTGTCTTGTTCCTGATCTTAGTGGAAAAGATTTTAGTATTTGGCCATTGAGTATGACGTTTGCTGTAGGACTCTCATATATGGCCTTTATTATGTTGAGGAATGCTCCCTGTATTCCCATTTTGCTGAGTGTTTTTATCATAAATGGGTGTTATACCTTATCAAATACTTTTTCTGCATCTATTGATAATACCATGTGATTTTTGTCTTTGCTTTTGTTTATGTGATGTGTGACATTTACTGATTTGTGAATATTGTACCATCCTTACATCCCTGGAATGAATCCCACTTGGTCATGGTGTATGATCTTTTTAATGTATTGTTGGTTGCTGTTTGCCAATATTTTTTTTTAGGACTTTAGCTTCTGTGTTCATCAGTTACATTGGCCTGAAGTTTTCTTTCTTTGTTGTGTGTTTATCTGGTTTTGGGATTAGGATGATGTTGGCCACATAGAAAGAGTTTGGGAGTCTTCCATGTTTTTGGATTTTTTTGAATAGTCTGTGAAGGATAGGTGTTAGCTCTTCCTTAAATGCTTTGTAGAATTCTCCTGTGAAACCATCTGGTCCAGGGCTTTTGTGTGTTGTGAGTTTTTTGATTACTGCTTCAATTTTCTTTGCTGTTATTGGTCTGTTCAGTCTTTCTGCGTCTTCTTCAGTCAGTTTTGGAAGATTATATTTTTCTAGAAATTTGTCCATTTCACCTAGGTTTTTAAATTTCTTGGCCTATATTTCTTAGTATTAATTTCTACAGTCCTTTGTATTTCTGAGGTATGAGTTGTAATCTCTCTTCTTTCATTTATGATTGTGTTTATTTGGGTCTTCTATCTTTTTTCTTGATGAGCCTGCTTAAAGGCTTGTCAATTTTATTTATCTTTTCCAAGAACCAGCTCCTGGATTCATTGATCCTTAGAATTGTGCTTTTAGTCTCCATGTCATTTAATTCTGCTCTGATCTTGTTTTTCCCTTCGTTCTACTTGGTCTGGGCTGTCTTTGTTTTTGTTTCTTGAGTTCCTGTGGAGGTAGGATTAAGTTGTTTGTTTGAAATATTTCTATCTTTTTTAGGTGGGCCTGTATCACTATGAACTTTCCTTTCCAGACTGCTTCACTGCACTCCATAAATTTTGGTTTGTTGTGAGATTGTTTTCATTTGTTTCCAGAAACCTTTTGATTTCTTCCCTAATTTCATTCTTGACCCATTCATTGGTTAATAGCATGCTATTTAATCTCCATGATTTTGAGTGTTTTGGGTTTTTTTCCTTCGGGTCGGTTTCTAGTTTCAGTCCCTTGTGATCTAAGAAAATGCTTGGTATGATTTCAATTTTCTTGAATTTGTTGAGGCTTGTTTAGTGTCCTATCATGTGGTCTGTCTTTGAAAATATTCCATATTCATTTGAAAAGAATGTGTATTTAGCTTCTTTGGCCTCAAGGACCCTGTATATATCAGTTAAGTCCATTGCATCTAGAGCATTGTTGAATGCCAAAATATCTTTGTTGATATTTTGTTTGGAAGATCTATCCATTTTTGACAGTGGGCTGTTTTAATCCCATACTATAATTGTGTTGCTCTCAATATCTTTTATGAAGTCCTTTAAGATTTCTTTATGTATTTGGGTGCTCCTATGTTGGTTGCATATATATTTACAATGTTAATGTCTTCTTGATGTATTCTTTCCTTCAGTATTATGAAGTGACCACCTGGGTCTCTTTTTATGTCCCTTTTTTTGAAGTCCATTTTGTCTGATATGAGTATTGGTACCCTCACTTTTTTTCCCTGTTCGTTTGCTTGGAAAATTTGTTTTTAGCCCTTCTTTTTCAGCCTGTGTAGGTCTTTTATTCTTAGGTAGGTCTCTTGTGGGCAGCATATGTGTAGGTCATGCTTTCTTATCCATTCAGCTATTCTGTGTCTTTTGATTGGAGCATTTAAGTCATTTACGTTTAAGGTTATTACTGATAGGTACTTATTCATTGCCATTTTTGTACCTGTGTACCTCTCTCTTCCCTTTCTTTTCCTTCCTTTCCTTAAAGCAGGCCGTTTAGCATGTCTTGCAGAGCTGGTTTGGTGGAAGTGTATTCTTTTAGACTTCTTTTGTTTGGAAAGCTCCTTATTTCGCCTTCTATCTTGATTGAGAGCCTTGCTTGGCAAAGTAGCCTTGGTTGAAGACCTCTGGTTCTCATTACTTGGAACATTTCTTTGCATTTTCTTTTGGCCTGGAGTGTTTCCATTGAGAAGTCTGCTGGTAACCTTATTGGGACTCCCTTATATGTTACTTCCTGTTTCTCCCTTATTGCCTTTAAGAGTCTTTCTTTGTCTTGGAATTTTGGCATTTTAATCATGATGTATCTTGAAGTGGGCCTCTTTGGGTTCCTCTTGATTGGGACTCTCTGTGTTTCTTGGAGTTGTGTGACTTTTTCTCTGATCAAATTAGGGATGTTTATCATCATTTTTCAAACAGGTGTTCTATCCCTTGCTCTTCTTCTTCTCCTTCTGGTATCCCTATTATATGGATATTATTACGTTTCATATTGTCTTGCATTTGTCTTAATCCCTCTTCATTCTTTTTGAGCCTCTTTTCCTTTTCTTGCTCTTTCTGGGTGTTTTTTTCTACTTTGTCCTCCAATTCGCTGATCTGATCTTTTGCTTCATTGATCCTAGTTTTCATTCCTTCTACTGTGTTCTTCAGTTCAGAAACTGTATTTTTCATTTCCTCTTGGCCCTTGTTGATAGTTTCTGTTTCCCTTTTCATGTTGATATAGTTTGCAGTGAATTTGTTTTAGCTTCCCTGTAGTTTCTGGTAGCTCATTGTGAGCGCATTGAGCTTCCTGATAATTATTTTTTTGTACTCAATATCTGGTAGTTGAGTTGCCTCTTTTTCATTTGGCATTCTTTCTGAGGTTCCTCCTTTCCCTTCATTTGGGGATTTTTTCTTTGTCTTCCCATTGTATGTGAGACTCTTCTTGTTAGCCTCTGTTTTTTTAATTGATCTGTTCTGGTTCCCTTGGTTTATGGTGTGAATGTCTGTTGTAGTGTGACAGGAAAAGAAAAACTCCAAAAGTTTCTATGCTCTGTAACTGTAACACTTGCAAAGTTTCACACAGGACTGTAGAAGCTGACCAGTCGTCACCAAGGCAATGGCCAGTTAACTCAAGGTCGTACACTAACTCCCATGATAAGCTCCTGTGCTCTGTAGCTTCTGCAAATTTCCTCCTGCATTTTTCTCCTTTGTCTCCCATATGAGGTAGCTAGATCTAACTTCCACATTTAGCTTCTGTAACCTTGCTTCACTACATAGGCAGGAAGCCCAGGACTATTTAAACCCTGTGAAAGTAAAGATCGGGGCTCAGAGGATTTGGACGGTTTACCCCTCCTGGGCCCGCATGTAATAAAAGTTTGTGCCTCGTTATCTCCCCACAAGTGAGAGATTTTCTGCAACAGTAGAATACCTGTGAGATTCAGTGGTGCAGTCGTTTTTGTGTATCCTCGTGTCCACAACTTCACCCTACTCTTTTTTTGTGATCAGTTGAAGGAGTAAGGCAAAATGGTTTAAGACAGCTAGAGAGTATTCTATGATATTTACAGTAGCAGCCAGTAGAGGGGAGATAGGAGATCCTTTGACTACTTATAGTGTTAACCGTGATTTTCCACCCTACTAGCCATGTTTTAGGAAGGATGGAAAGAAGATAAGACTCTTATTGGGGAAGAAAAGATCGTGAGTTGGATCTAGAAAGCAGTGTGGCTGTGAGAGGTCAAATTCTGAGGTAGGGTGAGAGTAAAGAATAGTAAATATGTGTAATGTATAAGAGAATAAAGTTAACCACTGCAATAATAGAGTTCAGGAAACCGCAAAGTGAGCTGAGATCTGGGAGTTGTGTTGTGTAGTATTCACAATTGTATGGAACAGGTCTTATTTACAGTAATATTAGACCAATAATCATATGGCAGAATCTGAGATCTATTTAACAAGAATAGGGAGTATAGAACCTGTAGTAGTGTACTAATGGAACACAAATGAAGGACAGTAAACTAGGAATACACTATGAATGACATAACAGCAGAAACCTATCAAATGATACAGTTTAACCAGCAAAGCAAAGAAGACTATACAGAAAGAAGAGGAATACCAAAATACTATTAAAATAAAAAATGTAAGAATAATGAAAAAAGATAATACAAACTTGCAGTAACTTGCAGGTTCAAAAAAGGGAAAAATGTAGAAGATGGATTGAAGGAGAGATAAATTTGGAAAGGAAGGAATAATACTAGGATGAAAGGAAGAGAAGCATAAGGAGTTTAGAGATATAAAAATAAGAAGTAAAAAATAAAAAGTTTCTTAAAAATGATAAAATCAAACAATCAAACAACAAGAACAACAAGAACAACAAGAACAACAACAACAAACCTCTTGTTTGTTTCTAACTGGTCAAACCAGGTTTTCTGGTCATTCTGGTTTCAGCAGGCTGAGGGGCCATTGGAATGCTTGTCACCCTTCCCCGTAAGAACTCAGTCCATCTCTTGCGTACTGGCCCTAGGGCTAGCTGTGTGCTCTCCCCAGAGCCAGTCTGGTGACTCTCTCTAGGGCCCTTGGTGTGTGTCTGGGTGCTCCCAAGCACGCTGTCTGGAGCTCACCGCTGTGGGCTCCCGGGCTCAGGCTCCGAATCTTTTTGTAGTTCCCAGTTTAAGCTCTGGGTATCCCGAGGGGGTGCGTACTTCCCCCGAGTTCACAGCCGCAGGCTCCAGGGTCCTGTGAGTGCCCGTGCCTTTTCCGTGTGCAGGGTGTGGGGTCTGGGTCTTCCACAAAACCACACTATCTCTGGGTTGGGGGTGTGGGCGCATGTCCAACCCGCCCTTGGTAGCACAGGCTGGGGCACACACTCTTCCCAGGGCTGTGTGTAGGTTCTCGCAGCCCCTGTGTGATTGTCTCTCAGTCTCATTCCCCTCTCTATGCCTTCAAGCAACAAGGCCTCCCCCAGTGATGCTCAATCCTTGTTTGGTCAGGGAGGTAGAGGTTTTCCCAGCTCTCTCCTGAGTGCTCTGAGGCAGACCTGGGAGCACTGGGCTGGGAGCACTGGAGACTGCAACTTCCCTGGTCCCGGCACTGATCCCTGGGCCCTTATTATCCTGAAGCAGTCTCCTTACCATCTGGTTTTTCAATGTCCGCTGTAATTTTTGATGTCCTGTTTTCATAAATGTTGTGATATTGTTGGCCCCTTTCTCTGTTCCTCCGTAGATCAGTTAGTTTCTCTCCCATATGTAGAGAGAAGTGGAATCTGCTCCCTCCTACCATGCTGCCGTCTTCCTCTCTCTTGGGTCAGCTTACTAAATTATTACCCTGTTAATTCTAGGGCCCATCTGACACCATATCTATTCTATTGATTACAACATTATTGACTATGATCCCTATGCTGTACTTTACATCTACACCCTGATAATTCTAGTGCCCATCTGATACCATACCTGTTTTACTGACATACAATATTTTGACTGTATACCCTATGTTGTGATTTGCATCTCCTTAACTAGTCTATAACTACTAATTTGTACTTAATATCCCCTTCACCTTTTTATCCATACCCCCAAGCCACTTTCCATTTGTCAACTGTCAAAATGCTCTCTGTATCTATGAGTCTTTCTATTTTGGTTGTTTATTTTTCTTTTTAGATTCTCTATATAAGTGAAATCATATGGGATTTGTGTCACGTTGTCTTACATTTTTCTCAGCACAATACCTCTAGTCCCATCTGTGTTGCTGCAAATGGCAAGATTTCATTCTTTTTTATGGTTGAGTTATATTCCATTGTATACATACACCACTCTTCTTTACCCCTTCATCTACTGATAGCCATTTAGGTTGCTTCCATATCTTGGCTATTGTAATAATGCTACAATGAATATATGGATGTGTATCTCTTTTTAGTCTAATGTTTAGGTTTCTTTGGGTATATATTCATAAGTGAAATTGCTGGGTCTTACTTTATTTTTTGTTATATGGCCTTTGTTTTAAAGTCTGTTTTGTCTTGTATAAGTATTGATATCACAGCTTTTTTATTTGTTTGTTTTCTTTTTCATGAAATACCTTTTTCCATCCCTTTGCTTTCAGTCTGTTTATGTCAATCCGAATTTAGCCTCTTGTAGACAGCACATGTAAAAGTATTCTTTTGTTATCTATTCAGTCTCCATATGTCTTTTTTTATATAGAAGGGTACAACATTTTTATTAATTTTATTATTTTAATAGTTTATTGTATTTTTCCATTACCATTTATCTCCCTTTACCCTTTTCTACCTCCACCCACCCCCCACCTTGTTACCTTCATCGTGCTGTTGTCTGTGTCCAAGAGTTTTTTTCTTTTTCACTCAATCTCTCTACCCTCAATCCTCTACCCTCTAGTGCTGTCAGCCTGTTCTCTGTCTATGAGCCTGTCTCTATTTTATTTGTTATTCATGTGTCTTTTCATTGGAGCATTTAATCCATTTTAATTTAAAGCAATTGTTTATAGATAGGTATTTTTTTCTATTTTACTGTTCACATTTTTAATCTTTTCTTCTTCTTTTTCTTCCTAAAGAATACCGTTTAACATTTCAGTAATACAGGTTCGGTGGTAATCAACTACTTTAGCTTTTTCTTATGTGGGAATTCTTTATCAGTTCTTTGATTCTAAATTGTAGGCTTTCTAGGTAGAGCAATCTTGGTTGTAGGTCCTTGCATTACATTAATTTTAGTATTTTTTGCCAGTACCTTTTGTCTTGTATTGTTTCTTGTGAGATATCAGCTATCTTATGGGAGCTCCCTTGTAGGTAACTATTTTTCTCTTGCTATTGTTAAGATTCTGTCTTTGTCTTTAATCTTTAATATTTTAATTATTATGTGTTTTTATTTTGGGGTTCATCTTGTTGGGAACTCTGTGTGCTTCCTGGAGTTGTATGTCTATTTGCTTCACCAGATTAGGGAAGTATTTCATATTATTTTTTTGCATAGGTTTTTAATTTTTTGCTGGCTCTTTTCTACTCCTGGTACCTCCATGATGCCAATGATGTTATGCTTGAAATTGTCCCAGAGGCTACTTTGGATTCTATTTTCTTTCTACTGTTTTGATTGTGTGTCTTCTGCTTCCTTATCTTCCAAATCTTTGATTTGATCCTCTGCTTTATTCCAGTGTTGATATTCTGTGGTGTATTTTTCATTTCAGTCTGGTTCGTTTTTTTATTGTCTAGTTCTGTTTTTGTTTCCTATCTCTTTGTTGAAGTTCTCACTAAGTTCATGTACTGTTCCCCTAAGTTTATTGAGTATCCATACAACCAGTGTTTTTTAATGTTGCATCTAGTAACTTGCTTGTCTCCATTTTGTTGAATTCTCTCTCTGGAGTTTTGTTCTATCCTTTCATTTGGGACATGTTTCATTGTCCCCTCATTTTAACAGCCTTCCTATGTTTGTTTTCATGTATTAGAGAGAGATGCTACATGTCCTGGGCTTGGTAGAGTGGCCTAATGTGGTAGGTGTCCTGTAGAGTCCAGTGGTACAGCCTCCTCACTAACCTGACTTGGACACTCCAGGTATTCCCCCCTTGTGGGCAGTGTATACCCTCCTGTTGAAATTGAGCCTTGATTGCTGTTGGTACCTCAATATGAGGGATTTACCTTCAGCTGTGTGGATTGGCTATGACCATTGTGGAGGATCAGCTGTGCATGTGTCATCCCACAGTGTAGTACTTACTTCAGCAGGACTCTGGTTCTCTCTGAATTTACCCCTTGATGGTGTGAGTTGTGGGGGTGATTGGGTCGTGCTTCAGTGCGGTCTGAAGCTGTCCATTGGGTGGGGCCTCCCAGGAGGTGTAGACAAAGTTCAGCCACCACCTGTGCCATGCCCAGGGTGATCTAGCATGACCTACAGAGAAATGTGCAGATTACTGCTACTTGTGCTGGGCTTAGAGGTGCCCACGAGAAGCCAAGCTCCAAACCCAGGGCAAGCTACCTGCAGCTAGTGGCAAGCCTGGTGCCAGTTAGTGAGAGGTACATTGCACTTCAATGGCAGATGTTGCTTGTTTGAGAGATTTAGAAAAGTCTGAAGTATGAGTTAAGAGAGGCCATTTATATGGAAAAGCCACTGGTAAGGCCTTGGGTGGGCCCCCAATTGTGTGTAATGATGTCTCAGGGAATCACCAGGAAGGAATGAACAGTGTTAGCCAAGTTGATGGAGACTCAGATATGGTGCCTACCTGCTGGCTCTGTTGGGGTTGGGGGTGGTCACCAAAAGAACAGTTGCCTCTGCTAGCCCATCTGTCAGGAGCATGCTGCCCTTCTAGCTCTTACCCTGAGGCCAGACAGTTCTGTTCTTCCCTGTATATCTCTAGTGCCTTTAAATCTGCTTCTTTAATGTTGGGGCTCAGAGGGAGTGAGTTGGTGTAAGTCCATGTGCAGGCCCTTTAAGAGGAACATGTACAACCCCAGAGGGCCTCTGTCTTCCTTGGCCATAATCCCTGCTGATTTTTATAGCCACAAGTTATAGGGACTCCTTTTCCTTGCACTGGAAACCTGGGATGGAACTGGGACCCTTTGCTCCTCAGGGAAACCTCCTCAATGGAGATATCCCTCTGGATTTTTGTCTGCCATACTTGGATGTGGGACCAGCCCATTCTACATCTCCACTCTTTTTACCAGTTTCCATGTGTCTTATTTATATCCTTAGTTATAGGACTTCTGTTCAGCTAGATTTCAGGTGGTTCTAAGTGATGGTTTTGTAATTTAGTTGTAATTCTGATGTGCTTGTGGGAGATTTGAGTACTGCACTTACCTAAACCAGCATTTTGACTGGAAACTCTGAATATGTAATGTTTTAAGTATTAAAAAGCACATTTTCTTTGCTTCTTATAATATCAATGTTTCTTATAATAAAAAATATTTTACAAAGTTGCACTTTTAACAATCAGGAGTTTTTCCTTTTAGTTTATAAAATTCAATTTAATCTATCACAGCATATTTTAATTGTGATACCATTAGGAAGCTAGAGAATTAGTTAATCTGATCAGGGTTTGTTCAGTTCTGAGTTAATTAATACAAATCTATTTTATTAAGAAAGTTTTAATTTCATCATAGAAAGATAGCTCAGGGACAAATATGCCCAAAATCTGTTCTAGTCTTTTGAGAAGTTTTTAAAAGAGTAAATAATGTTGCACAATATATTGGTGTTTAATGTGCTCATTCATATTCAATTGCAGTTCAGAGAATTATGAATGTTTATAATGATCATTTGGATTGGGTGTACAAATAAAGACTCTTTTTTATTTTCTATTTTTGCTGAGCTTTAAATTATACATATGGACAGAAAACTGGGAAATATAATGATAGTCTATGTTCTTGGCTTAAAACAATTGTTGAAATAAAGTTTATCCTACAAAAATAAAACCTAAATACATTTTCAAAAGAAAAAAAATAACAGAGATAGCTAAGGCCTTCTTTTAAAAGACTATAACAGAACTTCTGGTCAAGATAGAGGCATAGGGAGACACACTGTGCCTCCTTGCACAACCAAGATAGAGACAACAACAATTTAGAAACAGAATAACAACCAGAAATGACAGAAAATTGATCTGAATGGAAGTCAAACAACCAAGAAGTTAAAATAGACCCGTTCACCCAGCCCAGTAGGAGGGGTGGAGTCAGCAGCCAGGCACGGGGCGCAGTGTGGACAGCAGAGGCCATTGGGACTGGGTGCATAAGGCATTCGGGACACGCAAGACCTCAGCGAGCAGGTGGACCCTGAGCATGCAAGTGGCAGCTAGCAGACCCTGGCCAAGGGGTGGCAACCGGCAGACCCGGCAAGGTGGCAATTGTGAAGCAAGGCACTGCACGCAACCCAGGATCACAGCACTGGAAAATAGAACTTTGGGGCACTGATTGAAAAGACCTGTGGGGGATAAGGCACAAGGAGAGATTCCCAGCCTCACAGGAGAGGTCCTTAGAAAGTCCCACAGTGTGCACAAGCCCACCTACATGGAAATTGGCACCAGAGGGGCCCAGTTCACTCCAGAGAAGCAGTGGAAGGGACTGAGGTCCCATGGAGAGCAGAGGAAACGCCATTGTTCCCTCTCGGACCCTACCCCCACATACAACATCACAACTCAGCAACTGGGGTGCCCCGCCCTGGAGAACACCTAAGGCTCTGCCCCTCATACGTAACAGGCATGACCAGATCAAAGGTGGAGAAAAAAAAGATGGATCAAACAGAATTGAAAGCCCCAAAAGCACTACTTTTAAGCGACTGACAGGTAGCAAACCTATCAGATGCACAGTTCAAAGCGCTGGTGATCAGGATGCTCACAGAATTGGTTGATTTTGGTTGCAAAGTAGATGAACAAATGGAGGCTATAATAAGTGAAATGAAGAAAAATGCACAGGGAACCAATAGTGATGTAATGAAAGATGGGTCTCACATCAATGGAGTGGATCAGAAGGAAGAAAAAAACATACAACCAGAAAAGAATGAGGAAATAAGAATTAAAAACAATGAGGAGAGTCTTAGGAACCTCCAAGACATCTTTAAACATCCCAACATCTGAATTATAGGGGTACCAGAAGGAGAAGAGGAAGAGCAACAAATGGAAAACTTATTTGAACAAATAATAAAGGAGAACTTCCCCAATCTGGCCAAGGAAATAGACTTCCAGGAAGTCCAGAAAGCTCAGAGAGTCCCAAAGAAGTTGGACCCAAGGAGGAACACACCAAGGCACATCGTAATTACATTAGCCAAGGTAAAAAATGAAGGAGAGAATCCTAGAAGCAGCAAGAGAAAAGGAGACAGTCACCTACAAAGGAGTTCCCATCAGACTGTCAGCTGATTTCTCAAAACAGACCTTACAGGCAAGAAGGGGCTGGAAAGAAGTATTCCAAGTCATAAAAGGCAAGGACCTACATTCAAGATGGCTCTATCCAGCAAAGCTTTCACTTAGAATGGAAGGGCAGATAAAGTGCTTCTCAGATAAGGTCAAGTTAAAGGAGTTCACCATCACATAGCCCTTAGTTTATGAAATGTTAAAGGGACTTATCTAAGACAAAGAAGATAAAAAATATGTATAGTAAAATGACAGCAAACTCACAATTATTAACAACCATACCTAAAACAAAAACAAGAAGAAACTAAGCAAACAACTAGAAGATGAACAGAACCACAGAAATGGAGATCACATGGAGGGTTAGCAACAGAGGAGTGGGAGGAGGGTGGGGGGAAGGTACAGAGAATAAGTAGCATAGATGGTAGGTAGAAAATAGGGCGAGGGCAAGAATAGTATGGGAAATGTAGAAGCTAAAGAGCTTATGACACATGGACATAAACTAAAGTAGGGGAATGTGGGTGGGAGAGGGTGAACAGGGTGGAGGGGAATGAAGGGGGGAAATAAGACAACTGTAATAGGATAATCAATAAAATATATTTTAAAAAGACTACAATAAACAAAACAGAAAATATGAATGAAAGTGAGAGTTCAAATGCATAATTTTATAGAAAACTATTTGTAGTTAACTTATTGCCATAACATTTTGGTTTTCACATATCTTGTTTCAAAAAACATTTATTTTTCACTTACTTGGCTGTTCAAATAAAAATATAATAAATGTAGGTATGTGATATTTCAGGACCTGGATAAATGACTTTTAAAGCTTAAGAACTATTCTAATTATTTTGTTTTATTAAAACATTAAAAGCCAGAAATGATTTGTCAGAGTATTATCTGAAATTAAAGATACTATTCATTTAATCATATTATATCTTTTAAGTTGATTAATATATAAAGTTGTGTGTACAAAATGAAACACTTAACAATGTCATTATTTATTATGTGGTCTATTTAATTCATAAAAGGATAGACATAGTTACCTTCAGTAGTAAAGACCATGTGAAAAATCAATGAAGAATTATATTAAGCTTAGTCTGTAAATATTGAATAATGAATAACATAGACAATACTTTGCTTTTGAACCTGTTATTCATTTCTGACAATCTTCAGTAAATAGAATTTGGTATATCTGGGCTTCTAAAAGGCTTTTAAAGGAATATAGGTAATATAAATACCCATTTTTATATCTTCATCTTATTTTTCAGCACACACAGGAGAATTGGCAACACAGACTAGAGAAGCATTTTCATTTATATTTCTTGTAAACTAGGTTATGTTAGCTGAAAATAGTCTGAAATAATAGCTATTCACTTGTGGATGGGATAGTTTTCTATTATTATTAATTCTCTAACCTATTCCTGAGTTGAGATGTTTTCTTTAGACCTGTTTTACCAATTTCCCTTGGAAAGATATTAATGATTTGTTGAATTTGATGCCAGCAAGCTATTCCAAGTCATTTAAACTAAATGTACTTTTCTGCAATCTTATGGTACTTATGTAAAAACATTAGAAGGTAAATTGAAGGTGATTTATTTCTTTTTTTAGATGATAGTGTTCCTAGAGCATTCATCAAACTTGAAAGTGACTTCCTACAATATTCTGCTTTCTGTGAAATGACAGATGTTTCTGGTTGTCAATGTGTAATGAGATCCTTGCATATTCTATTTACTTTTCATATATATTGGAGCTATGATTGAGAACATATTTTTTAGTGATTTTTCTAAACATGCTTATCTATAGGTCTGTCCAGAAGGTATACAGCCTTGTAAAATGAAAATAGACACATTTATTGAAGAAGATGCAAGATACAAGAAACATTATATATAGGAAAATGATGCCTTAGTCCCCTTCAAAGTATGCACCATGGGACCTCACACAGTCCTCCCAGGTGCCGTCAGCTGCTCCATCCTATTTTCCTGAATCTCATTGATAGTCCAAAAATCTCTCCCCTTTTAAAGGTGATTTTAGTTTTGGGAAAAGCTAGACGTCACAGGGCACCAATTCTGGGCTGTAGGGGCCCTGAACCACCTGGGTGATTTGATGTTTTGCCAAAATATTCTGTATGCAACGTGATGCATGAGCAGGGGTGTTGTTGTGATGAAGCTTCGAATCACCAGTTGCTCATAGCTGTGGCCTTCTGATTCATCTGAATAGTTTCTGTGGAGGAATGTTCAAGCTTAAAGCAAAATTTGATGCAGATCCATTGCTCTATACTCTCACTCAGTCATTTTGAATGTGATGGCCACACACTACACATGTTCACTCAACAGTCTTCCACTCCCACTGACTAGTACAATGAAGTCATCACTGTTCATGCATGGGCATGCCAGTCCTCTCCCTTGGCTGCCAGGTTACATTGATACTGTGCAAACCATTATTGTTATATTAACAATTGCTGGACTTCTCTCAACAGACTTCTCATATATTAGTAGTAATTTAGAAAAACTTGTCATTTTCATTTGAACATTTTTATTCCAGAAACCATGTTAGAAATAGGCTTGTATAAATTGAAGATCAACTTTCTTCTATTATTTCTATCCCTTCTAGTATAGCTCCTTTTTCTACCTGCAGAAGGCACACTGTTGGAACACCTTTTTGACTTAATTTCTCACTGTAGCCCCTCATGAAGTCCTACTTTTCTAAGGCAGTACACCAGTCTCTAAGATGATTTTCACCTCTTTTCTCTTTCACCATTTGCCTGGGATATAGCTTATTACCAAAGCAGTTTTTTTCCTCAGTTGTCTTTCATTTAGGAAGGAATCTGAAATTTATTGAATTAAATCAACATATTTTTCTTTTTTAATTAGAATTTGAATTAATCCACATCATTAAAATAACATTCATGAGATTTTAGTAATTAAAAAAAGCATTCTTAATGTTGGAAATTTGGAAAACCCAAGAAAATACTAAAATAGTAAGGAAAGACAAAACAAATTTCAACAAAACTAAGTAATCACTTTTATTTTGCTACGTAAATATAGTACATATTTTGCATAGATCCTTCAGATAGTTATCACATTAATTTATAACCACGTATTACTTTAATCCCTCAGTGATAAGAACTAATTTTATTTTATTTTTTTATTGTTGTTCAAGTACAGTTGTCTCCATTTTCCCCCAACACTCTCCTATGCCCCACCCACCCCTACCTCACACCCTCAATTCTACCCCCATTTGGCTTTGTCCATGGGTCCTTTATACATTTTCCTTGATGACCTTTCTCCTTCTTTCCCCCATTATCCCCCTCCCCCACCCCTCTGGTTATTGTCATTTGTTTTATATGCACATATACAGAGGCCCACATGATTCTGGACTTTATGTTTTGTTTCCAGTTGTTTCATATTACCTCAAACTCTATTACCATTATTTTAATTTTATAACAAGTTTAGATACCTATTTTTATAAATTCATAAGTATGAATTTTTCTCTAACATGCTTTTCTCTTCAATATTTTCTTGCTTCTTATTATCTATCTAAATTTTCAGAGAAATTTTTAGCCAAAATGTGAAGTTAAAAACATCCTTCTAGATTCTTTTTCTTTAAGTTGTTGTTCTAGTACAGTTGTCTCCCTGATCCTTCTAGATTCTGATTGGAATTGTTATAAATATAAAAATTAATTTGGTTAGATTTGATATATTAACCATAATAGAGTCTTCTTATCTAGGAACACAGTACTAATCATCTCTTGTAGTATGCCCCTCAGCTAAGTTTTATAGATTTGTTTATATAGGCCATATGCATTTCTCTTGTTTATTTCTGGATACAGTACAGGTTTTGGGAGCTGTAGTAGGTAGGATCTTTTCCCATTATGTTTTCCAACTAGTAACTGCTTATAAATACCTCATAACTGGCCACATTAACCAATATCCTTTTTATTTTTAATTAATTCTAAGTCAGATCTTGGCCTGTATTACAGCGTCCAACTTTATCTAGTTATTTTAATTTTTATTCAAATTCATATTTTCCTTGAGTTCTATATTTGTTGGTTTATATGATATTATTGATACAACTTTGTCCATAAATGAAGGCAACAGAGAAATAGCAGATCTTCAGGGACTGAGACTATGTATCACCCATGTCTGATTTTCAGTACAGTCATGCATAGATTAACCACAGGGATGCATCAGACAATTTTGTCATTGTGAGGACGTCATAGAGTATATTTACATAAACCTAGATGGTATAGCCTTCTATGTACCTAAGGTATATGGTATACCTGTTGCTCCTAGGTTACAAGCCGGTACAGCAAGTTACTGTACAAAACATGAGATTAAAAAAAAAAAGAAAATATGAGGCAATTAAGAGACATGGTAAATAAGATGTATGAGGCTGCTCCTGACATAACATGGCATACTGTTTTACTGAAAACTTTCACTTATGAGTAGAAAAAGTACACTGTAAAATAAGGATAAAAAGTATAATAACATAGTAACATAGTCATTTATTATCATTATCAACTATTATGTATTGTATGTAATTGTATGTGCAATACTTTTACATGAGTGGCTGTACAATAGATTTGTTTACACCAGCATCACCACAAACACATAATGCTGTGCGTTTCTGATTTCTATGATGCCACTAGGTGATAGGAATTTTTCAGATCTGTTTTAATCCTATGGGAGCATCATCCTGTATGCAGTTTGTCATTGATCTAAACTATTATGTGTTGTATCAATCTGTATTGTGATTAAAACCAGGTGCTGTGGTGCCAGACTGCCTGGGTTTGATTATAAATATGCTACTTATTACTTGATTAATTTCAGGCAAATTAATTGACCAATTTGTACCTCTCTTTCATTGTCTATAAAATGGGGATGTTTTGAGGATTTAAATGAGTAAATAGATGTAAAATGCCTTTGGTGGTGCCTAGGGTGTACTACATACATACTATATGAGTATTTGCTATTATCATTATCATCCTTATATTGACTTTTAACTTTTGAAATATTTTTTATTTCAGTATATGTTTTAAAATGTGATTTTTTTTTACTTTTTTAAGATTTTATTTATTTATTTAGACTGTTTTATTTTTGTTCAAGTACAGTTGTCTGCATTAGTGCCCTTTTTAATGCTTATTTGGATATTATTGATAAATTTGGATATTACTGATATATTTGGTTCTATTTCTGACACACAGGATTTTATTTTTTTAAATCTTTATTATTCTGTGTTTTGTGTCCTTTGAAACCTTGCCACATTGCTCTTTTGTTACTTCTAGTAATTTGGAGGGTATATATGTGTTCTAATTTTTACTCAAAACATTATTCTGTTTAAAAAAACTTACTTGAATATATATTTTTTCAATTACCTATGTAACGAAACAAACCAAATTGATTGTTCCCCTTTTTAAAGCAAAGGAACTTAGAACCTTTCATTTTCTTTGCTCTACAACATTTGGGTTTCTATTTGCATATTTTGTTATTTTTGATCTGTTACTGCTTAAATTATTGTTTTTAACTAATGTATGTTTTCTTTCAATTATTATAATATTTTATTATATTCTATATTTATATTTACTCAACTATTTGGATATAATTCTGAGATTAAGTAGTGGTAATATTCCTTCTCATTTCTTTCATAGCACAATTTGCATGTTCATGAGGGCTTTTTTGTCTTAACTTTTCTGTGACTGATACATGCTTTCAAGCATTTTATCTTTCGTATACATGGTTGATATATTTTTTGAGCCCTTACATATCTGATAATATATTTCTGTTTTCTTAGAAGTGAATGACATTTTGTCGGGATATAGAATTCTTGAGAAGTGCTCTTTCCCCTTTAAAATATATATTTAATGCCATATGTAATATAAAGAAGTGAGCTAGGTCCATTTGCTATTTTTTAAGAAAATAATTTTTAAGAGCTATTTCTGTGTCTTGATAAACATTCATCAATATTTGTCTAGGTTTAATTAGTTGGGTCTTGTATGGAGTAAAGATTTTTGCTCAAGATTTACATTTTTATTCAGCTTAATAATTTTGTTATAGATGAACTCTGATTAAGCTAAAAGAATACAAACTAGGCAAAATGACTCCCTAAGTCACTGATGTAGGCCAAAAAATCAGGCATTTTGAAAAGGAAATTTATTTGGTTTTGTGGGCAAAAAGTGATAGGCATTGTCATCCTCCTATTATAACCCCACCTGCTTTCCTAAACCGTGTCCAAGTGCTCAAATGTTCTTTGTCTTTATGGGCATTGTTGATGGCAAATGTGATGTAAATGACTTCTTGTTCAAAGATGGAAGTCAAAAGGTGCGAGTGAGGTTTCATATCTGATCATTCCTTTTAGTGTTCCTGACCCACAACTTCCTGTCCATTAGCTCAAAGACTGCTAGTTGTTCAGAGTCATTATGACTATCTTTTCAGAAGCTATTCTCTTTTCATTGGCTTGTTTCCTCCTAAATTTGACTCAACAGAGTGCTAAATTCTTATGGTACATCTAGTTATCTTGCTAGGAAGGGAAAGTTTAACCAGGAACTAAAAATTTTAGTGGTGAAATGTGCTGACCAAGACAAAATTCTTATACTGCTTAGAGTAATTTTAGTTTGTAAAACTAGCTGATGCTTATTTTCATTTCTTCATTCTTTCAAGATAAGATTAACAACAACTATTTTATTAAGGAAAGATTCCCATGCAGTATTAGATGCTTTTGTCTCATTTGTTTAGGTTATTCTGTAGTAAAAGAAATTATTTATATGGTGAATCTCCATTTATAGCTTATAAATATTTCTCATTTTTTGACCATTTTAATATTTTTGTCCTTTTCTACTTCAGTCTTGACTAGGTTTATAAGTTTTTCTGTCATGTGAGTTATTGGATTCTTTGCAGTATAGATTATGACCTTTATAAATGTAGTGCAATTTTCTATTTTTATTTTTTATCTTTTATTTTTTAAATTTTTTATTATTGATCAGTGACAGTTGTCCACCTTTTTCCCCATTGTACTCCCCTACCCCATCCCACCACACTCACAGTCATCCCTGCTTCCCATGGCCCTTGCTCATGAGTCCTCTATTTGTTTTCCTTTGCTTACCTGTTCCCCTTCTATCCCCCATAGTCTCTCTCTGCCCATGCATCTGGTCACTCTCAGTTTGTTCTTTATTTCAAAGTCTCTGGTCCTATTTTGCTCATTTGTTTTATTGATTAGGTTCTACTCATAGGTGAGATCATACAGTATTTGTCTTTCACCACTTGGCTTATTTCACTGAGCATAATGTTCTCCAGTTTCACCAATGCTGTTGCTAAGGGTAGGAGTTCCTTCTTTCTCTCTGCTGCATAGTACTCCATTGTGTAAATGTACCACAGTATTTTGATCCATTCATTTATGATAGGCACTTAGGCTATTTCCAGAACTTGGCTATTGCAAATAATGCTGGTGTGAACATTGGGGTGCATAGGTTCTTTAAAATTGGTTATTCTGGTTCTTAGGGTACAGGCCTAGCAGTGGGACCAATGGATTGAAAGAGGATCTAAATTTCCTCCTTAGTATTTTGAGGAAATTCCATACTGTTTTCCATAGTGGCTGCACCAGTTTGCGTTCCCACCAACAGTATACTAGGGTTCCCTTTTGTCCACAACCTCCCTAGTACTTGCTGGTTTTTGATTTATTAATGATGACCATTCTAACCAGTGTAAAGTGATATCTCATTGTGGTTTTAATTTGCATCTCTCTAATGGCTGGTGATGTTGAGCACTTTTTCATGTGTCTGTGGGCCCTCTGTATGTCCTCCTTGAAAATGTGTCTGCTCAGGTCCTTTGTTCATTACTTAATTGGATTGCTTGTCTTCTTGGAGTGAAGTCTGAAAGTTCTTTGTATATTTTGGAGATCAAACCCTTGTCTGAGGTATCATTGGCAAATATGTTTTCCCATAATGTTGGTTCCCATCCCATTTTGTTGATGTTTTCTTTAGCTGTGCAGAATCCTGAGTTCGATATAGTCCTGTTTTTTTTATTCTTTCTGTCACTTACACGAGAGGATGTATTGGTGAAAATATTTCTGTGTGGGCTCTCTGAAAATTTCCTGCCTATGTTTTCCTCTAAGACTTTTATGGTGGCACACCTTATATTTAAGTCTTTTATCCATCTTGAGTTTATTTTGGTGTGTGGTATAATTTGATGGTCTAGTTTCTTTGTTTTTTCTTTTTTCATGGAGTAATTCAGATCTCCCAACACCATTTATTGAAGAAGCTGTTTTCTCTCCCATTTTATGTTACAGCACCCTTTGTCAAATATTAACTGACCAAATTAACATGGGTTTATTTCTGGGCTTTCTATGTGTCTTATCTTATGCCAGAACCAGACTGTTTTGATTACAGTGATGTCTAATATTGTTTGATATCAAATATTGTGATCCCTTCTACTTTGTTCTTTTTTATCAAAATTGCTGAGGCTATTTGGGGTCATTTATGCTTCCAGATAAATTTTTTAAATGTTTGTTCTATGTCTATGAAATATGTCATTGGTATTTTAATAGGGATTACATTGAATCTAGAAATTGCTTTGGGCAATATGGACATTCTGATGATGTTAATTCTTCTAATCTGTGAACATGGTATATGCTTCCATTTATTTGTATCTTCCTTAATTTCTTTTTTTTATTATTTTTTTAATCATTGTTCAAATACAGTTTTCTCCTTTTTACTCCCAATCCAGTCCCCGCTCCCACCCTCCCAACTTCCCTCCCATTACCACCCTCCCCTTAGTCTATGACCATGTGTCCTTTAAGTTTGTTCCTGTGAACCCTTCCCACTGTCCCCTTAAATTCCCTCTTCTCTCCCCTCCGGTCACCATCAGCCTGTCCTCTATTTCAGTGTCTTTGGTTATATTTTGCTTGTTTCTTTGTTTTGTTATTTAGGTTCCCGTTAAAGGTGAGATCATATGGTATTTGTCTTTCACTGCCTGGCTTGTTTCGCTTAGCATAAAGTTTTCCAGCTCCATCCACGCTGTTGCAAAGGGTAGGAGCTCCTTCTTTCTTTCTGCTGCATAAAATTCCATTGTGTAAATGTACCATAGTTTTTTTGATCCATTCATTCACTGATGGGCATCTTGGTTGCTTCCAGCATCTAGCTATTGTAAATTGTGCTGCTATGAACATTGGGATGCATAGGTTCTTTTGAATTGGTGTTTTAGTATTCTTAGGATAGAGTCCCCACAGTGGAATTGCAGGGTCAAAAGGCAGATCCATTTTTAGTTTTCTGAGGAAGTTCCATACTGCTTTCCATAGTGGTTGTACCAGTCTGCAGTCCCACCAACAGTGCACTAGGGTCCCCCTTTTCTCCACAACCTCTCCAACACTTGTTGTTTGTTGCTTTGTTTATGATGGCCATTCTGTCTGGTGTGAAGTGGTATCTCATTGTGGTTTTAATTTGCTTCTCTCTGATAGCTAGCAATATTGAACATCGTTTCATGTGTCTTTGGATTTTCTGTATGTCCTCCTTGGAGAAGTGTCTGTTCAAGTCCTTTGCCCACTTTTTTAATTGGATTCCTTGTCTTCTTAGAGTGCAGTCATGTAAGTTCTTTATATATTTTGGAGATTAAACCCTTGTCTGAGGTGTCATTGGCAAATATGTTTTCTCATACAGTTGGTTCTCTTTTAATTTTGATACTGTTTTCTTTAGCTGTGCAGAACCTTTTAATTTTGATGAGGTCCCATTTGTTTATTCTTTCTTTTATGTCCCTCGCTCTAGGGGACACATCAGTAAAAAATTTTCTGTGTGAAATATCTGAGAGTTTCCTACCTACGTTCTCCTCTAGGACTTTAATGGTGTCATGTTTTATATTTAAGTCTTTTATCCACCTTGAATTTATTTTTGTGTAAGGTGTAAGTTGGTGCTCAAGTTTCATTTTTTTACACATGGCTGTCCAGTTCTCCCAACACCATTTGCTGAAGAGGCTATTTTTATTCCATTTTATGTTGCTGCCTCCTTTGTCAAATATTAATTGACCATAGAGACTTGGGCTTATTTCTGGGCTCTCTGTTCTGTTCCATTGGTCTATGTGCCTGTTTTTATGCCAGTACCAGGCTGTTTTGATTACAGTGGCCTTCTAGTATAGTTTAGTGTCAGGTATTGTGATCCCTCCTACTTTACTCTTCTTTCTCAATATTGCAGCAGCTATTCGGGGTCGTTTATAATTCCATATAAATTTTTGAAGTGTTTGTTCTATGTCTGTGAAATATGCCATTGGTACTTTAATAGGCATCACATTGAATGTGTAAATGGCTTTGGGTAGTATGGACATTTTGATGATATTAATTCTTCCAATCCATGAACACGGTATATGTTTCCATTTGTTTGTGTCTTCATTGATTTCTTTCCTCATTGTTAAGTGGTTTTCTGAATACAGGTCTTTTACATCTTTGGTTAGGTTTATTCCTAGATATTTTATTTTTCTTTTTGCTATTTCAAATGGGATTTTTTCCTTGATCTCTGCTTCTGCTGTTTCATTGTTGGTGTACAGAAATGCCTTTGATTTCTGGATATTGACTTTGTATCCCGCTGTTTTGCCAAATTCATTTATTAGGTCAAGCAGTTTTTTTGGTGGAGTCTATAGGATTTTCTATGTACACTATCATGTCATCTGCAAACAGTGACAGTTTTGTTTCCTCCTTTTCGATTTGGATGCCTTTTATTTCTTTTTCTTGTCTGATCACTGTGGCTAAAACTTCCAGTACTATATTGAATAGAAGTGGTGAAAGTGGACAGCCTTGTCTTGTCCTGATCTTAGTGGAAAAGTTGTTAATTTCTTTCTTTAGTGTTCTATAATTTTCTAAGCACAGGTCTTTTGCCTCCTTGGTTAAGTTTATTCCTAGGTGCTCTATTTTTCTTGTTGCTATATTCAATGGGATCTCTTTTTCTAGTTTTTCTTTCTGATATTTCATTGTTGGTGTACATAAATGGCTTTCATTTTTGAATGTTGACTTTCTATCCCACTGTTTTGCCAGATTCATTTATTAGATCAAGTAGTATTTCATGGATTCTCTAGAGTTTTCTATGTACACTGTCATGTCATCTGCAAACAGTGGCAGCTTGACTTCTTCTTTTCCATTTTGGATGCCTTTTATTTCTTTTTCTTGTCTGAGCACTGTGGCTAGAACTTCTAATACTTTGTAGAATAGAAATTGTGAAAGTGGACACCCTTGTCTCATACTAGACCTTAGGAGGAAAGCTTTCAGTTTTTGTTCATTGAGTATAACAATAGCTGCAGGTTTTTTGAATATGGCCTTTATTATGTTGAAGTATGCTCCCTCCACTCCCATTTTGGTAAGTTTTTAATTTTTATTTTTATTTTGGTTACCATAAATAGGTGCTATACTCTATCAAATGCTTTTTAAGCATCTAGTGATATGATCATGTGGCTTTTATCTTTTGTATTTTTTATGTGATGTATTACATTTATTGGTTTGCATATATTGTACCATCCTTGCATCCGTGTAATGAATCCCACTTGATCATGGTGTATGATCTTTTCAATGTATTGCTGGATCTGGTTTGACAATATTTTGTTGAGAATTTAGCACCTGTATTCATCAGTGATATTAGCCTCTAGTTTTCTTTCTTAGCTGTGTCTTCATTGATTTTGGGATTAGAATAATACTGGCCTCATAAAAAGACTTTGGGAGTCTTCCTTCCTCTTGGGTATTTTGGAATAGTTTGAGAAGAATTGTGATTAGCTCTTCCCTAAAGGTTTGGTAAAATACTCCTGTGAACCTATCTGGCCCAGGGCTTTTGTGTGCCAGGATTTTTTTGTTTACTGCTTCAATATCCCTAGCTGATATACATCTGTTCAGACTTTCTGCTTCTTCTTGACTCAGTTTTAGAGGATTATGTTTCTAGAAATTTGCCAATTTTGACCAGGTTTTCAAATTTCTTGGCATATAGTTTTTTGTAGTAATTTTTTGCAATCATTTGTAGTTCTGTGCTATCACATGTAATTTTGCCTCTTTCATTTCTGTTTTTATTTGTGCATCTCTCTATTTTTCTTGATGAGTTTGCTTAAAGGCCTGTTGATTTTGTTATCTTTTCCAAGAACTAGCTTCTGGATTTATTGATTCTTTGTATTGTTTGTTTAGTTTCTGTGTCATTTAAATCTGCTCAGATCTTGATTATTTCCTTCATTCTACTTGCTCTGGGCTTTGTTGTTATTCCTCTAGATCTTGTAGATGTAGTGTTAGGTCATTTATTTGAAAATTTTCTATCATTTTTAGGCCAGCCTTTATTGCTATGAACTTCCCTTTCAGGGCTGCTTTCACTGTGTCCTATAAGTTTTGGAGTATTGTGAGTACATTTTCATTTGTTTCCAGAAACTTTTTGATTTCTTCCTTGATCTCATTCTTAACCTATTCCTGGTTTAATAGTATGCTATTCAGTCTCCATGAGTTTGAGTGTTTGGAGGTTTTTACCTTGAGGTTATTTTCTAGTTTCTATCCCTTGTGCTCAGAGAAAATTCTTGATGTGATTTCAGTTTTCTTGAATTTGTTGAGGATTGTTTTGTGTCCTATTATGCGGTCTTTCTTTGAAAATGTTCCATGTGCATTTGAAAAGAATGTGCATTTTGCTTCTTTAGCGTTAAATGTTCGGTATATATCAGTTAAGCCCATTTAATGTAGTGTGTCCTTCAGTCCCACAATGTCCTTGTTGATTCATTGTTTGGGAGATCTGTGCATTGTTAATCGTGGGGTGTAAAAATCCCCTACTATAAATGTGTTGCTGTCTATATCTTTCTTGAAGTCCTCCATGATTTTCCTCATATATTTGAGTGCTCCTATATTGGCTGCATATATGTTTGTAATTTGTATAGCTTCCTGGGTGATTCATCCCTTTAGATTATGAAATGACTTTCTTTGTCTGCTTTATAGCCTTTGTTTTGACATCTCTTTTGTCTGAAATAAATATTGCAAAGATGGTGTTTTTGCCCTGTCCATTTCCTTGCAATATTTTTTTTTCAATCCTTCCCTTTCAGTCTGCGTAGGTCTTTTGTTCTGAGGTGGGTCTCTTAGACAGCATGTATGTGGGTCATGTTTCCCTATGCATTCTACTACCCTATGTCTTTTGATTTGATCATTTAATCCATTAACATTTAAGGTTTCTGTTGATAGGCACTTATTCATTGCCATTTTTTTCCTTTTTTACCTGTGTTCCTCTCTCAGTCACTCTCTATCTTCATCTTCTTGAAGCAGTCCCTTTAGCATGTGTTGAAATGTTCATTTGGTTGAGGTGTATTCTTTTAATCTTTTTTTTGTTTGAGAAACTCCTTATTTCACCTTCTATTTTAAATGACAGCCTTGCTGTATAGAGTAGTCTTTGTTGCAGGGTTTTGCTCTTCATTATTAGGAATATTTTTTGCGATTGCCTTCTGGCTTGTAGTGTTTGTGTTGAGAGATAAGCTGCTAGCCTTACTGGAGCTTCCTTGCATGTTGCTTCTGTTTCTCCCTCGCCACTTTTAATATTCTCTCTATTTAAAATTTGTCATTGTAGTTATGATGTATCTTGGAGTGGGTCTCTTTGGGTTCATCTTGATTGGGGCCCACTCTTTTTCCTGAATTTGAATGGCTTTTCTCCTGTCCAGTTAGGGAGGTTTTCTTTCATTATTTTTTGAATCAGGTTTTCCCTTGCTCCTTTTCTTTGCCTTCTGTTATTCCTATCATGTGAATGTTGTTACATTTTGTATTGTCCTGTAATTCCCTTAAACCACAGGTGGCAAACAAAAGTCCCATGGGCCGGATCCAATCCTCCACCTTGTTTTTTCAGGCCTGGCACCTTGTTTCTACCTGGTGACAGCACTGAGCTCTCAGTTAACTGTTAAGGCTAGTTACATTTATACAGTCCTAAAATTACATTCAGCCCTTGGAAGCCAACCCCGCGAGACTGATGTGGCTCCTGATGAAAATGAGTTTGACACCTCTGCCCTAAAGTATTCTCATACACTTAGATTTTTTTTTTCATTCTATTGCTCTACCTGGGTATTTCTTTCTATATTATCTTCAGCTTACTGATTTGATCCTCTGCTTCATGCAGCCTGTTTGAATTTCTTCTAGTGTAGTTTTTACTTCAGATATTGTATTCTTCATTTCTTCCTGGCTCATTTTTATAGTTTCTATTGCCTTTTTCATGCTGTTGTAGTTCCCCCTAAATTTCTTGTAGTTGTCTTAAGTTCCTTGAACATCCTTATAACCATTTTTTAAATTTCTGTATGTGATAGATTCGTTGCCTCAATTCCATTTATCTCTTTTACTGGGGATTCTCCCATTCTTTTCTATTGCGGGTTCTTTTTTCATCTCCCCATTTTAGGTGACCCTTTTTGTTTGTTTCTGCACCTCAGGATGCTCTGCTTTGCCTGTCTGTCTTTGTGGGATTGTCTTCTGTGGTAGGAGTTCTGTGGGATTGAGTGGTGCAATCTTCTTGATCTCCTTGTCTGGATGTTCTATAATTGTCCTTCCTTTCTTGTGAGTTCTCTCGTTCTTGGACTACTTGTTGGTGACTGCTTTGTTGGTTGGTTTCCTCTCCACTAGCCTTACTGGTAGTCACAACTCCACTTTGTCTTGTCTGCTGTTGTACAGGTGTTGGTTAACAAAGCAATATTAACAGACAAGCAAACCTATACTAGCCAATAGAACCCCCCTCTCACATCATCAATCAATCTCAACTGCATTGAGAAAAGATTAATAAAGTTGAAGAGAGATTACTAATATTATAAGATATGATATAGGGAATATGAGATGACTAAAGGAGGAGAACATGCAATTGAGTAGGAAGAAGACAGAGAATTGATAAGAGTAGGGATAGAACTGGGGTGAAGAAAAGGAGAGTTCAAAATTTAAAATATAAGTAAAACACAGAGAGTGATTGGTATAATGTGGTAAGTAAAGGGAAGAGTATGCTATTAGGTTTGAAGTAAAATTGAAAAAGTATTGTGCCAATAGGAACAAAATTGCAGAAAAACCACAGCAGTGTCAATAGCAATGACTGCTGCATGAAGTTTAATAAAAGAGCAATTGAAATAAGAATATTGTACATGAGCACAAAGTGAATATAAGGTGTCTATAGTAAAGAAAAATGATTTTCAGAGGATAGGGGAAGCAAACTGATAAGAGTAAAGAGTCAAATCCAGGTTGAAAAAGGGGGAAGAAATGAAATAAAATTCCTCATTCAACTGATAAGGGGCTGGGGAAGGCATAATTGAGTAAGACATGGGGAGAGTATTCTATGGGATTTAAAGTACAAAAAAATAGTGAACAAGTGGAAGTTCCATTGGAGAAGTATAGCAATAACCATGTTATTTCACCCAATATCCACTGTTTATATAAAAGGTAGAAAAGAGATAAAGATCATATGAATGGGGAAAAAGAATGTGAGGTACCTTAAAAAAGAAGGCTTATGTGAGTTTAGGTGGAGGAGAAATAGTGAGAGTAAGGGGTAGGAGCATGGCCTAGTGTGAGAGAAAATGAAGTTTATAAGAACAGTGAATAATCTCAGGAAAATGGTGAAATGGATTAAGACTGGGGAGGCTTGCCTTGAGTGATTTGAAATAATAATATGAAAAAATATGTAATGTAAATAAAAGTAAAAGACACTAAGAGTAGCGAGGAATATGGGTGAAGTGAAAAAAGGAAAATTAAAATGCAATATGAAAGGGAGAAAAAGAAAAAAATAACAAACCAAAACCAACCAAACAAACAAAAACTAAAAAGTAGAAAAGAAAGAGAAATTTTAAAAAATGTAAGTTGTGATGAAGAGTAAGGTGAAATTTATCACAGCTGTTGGTGTTCTGAGTTCTTCCTGTTTCCGTCTCTGGTCTTCTCTCAGTTCCAGGTCCTGGGTAGGTCTTTCAACTTTCTACATTTCCTTTCCCTGACTGTATGTTCTCTCCCTGCCGCTAGAGTGCGCCTACATTGTAATCAAGAGGGTGAGGTCTTTGGGTCTGTCCTGGGAGACACTGTTTAGTCTTCCTGGAAAATTGTGGATACATTTCCCCCTGCCTCTATACCTCCTGTATTAGTCTGTTCCAGTTTGTGTCCAATAATGTATAGTTTCTGCTTAAATAGCTGTCCCTTTCACCGTGGGGGCAGGGGGACAATCTGTATTAAGAATGTCAGCTCTCTCCTGTTTGACATGGTCTATGGCTGTGTGTGTGAGCCAAGTCCGGGCAGTTCCCTGAATCTCCTTTGTTGGGCCTTTTCTTAACCTCCTGTTTTGATGGCCTCAGTGAAATAGGGCCTTAGGACCCAGTGTACTTTGTCTCCCCTGTGTGGAGTTCAAAATGGGCCTTTTAGGCATTAGCCTTGCTGTCTAACTTTTGAGTGGGGAAAAGCCCCTGTTGGTTGCTAAGTCTGCCCAGCTGGCAGGCAGTGGATGGTTGGGCTCAGTTTCCTTTTCTGGTGGTTCCACCACTGAAGGGGGCTCAGTCTGGGCTACAACAATCACAGGTGCCCAATTTCCAGCCCACTGCCTCCAGAGCACTGTGCAGGCCACACTCTCCACTTTGCACAGGTGTGCTGGGCTGGTGCCCAAAAACCACCTTGCTTTGCACCCCTTTGACCAATCCGAAATGTGCACTGAGTGGGAGTAAATGACACCCACAGTCCTCCCTCCTTGTTGGCCAGGCAGGTGTGCACCTGAGGTCCTTGCCCAGCATGCCTCAGTCCCCCTTTTGAAAAAAGTTTCTGTGGGCGCCACTGCCATTCTGAGCCACTGCCTGGCTTTCCAGACACTCCAACTCTCTGGCAAGTTAAGGAGTCTATGTGAGTCATGGCCAGTCACAGCCCACCTCTTCTCCCAGCTCCAGGTGCTGCCATGATCCTGACCAAACCATTCCGCTGCCCTTACTCTCTGGCACTGTCACACTTGCATACACTGCCCCAGCTTGGTTGTGGGCCAGCAGTGTGCATGTGTGCTTTCTCCTCAGGGACTTTACACCTACAAGTTGCTCCTGGCTCCTGGTTTGGGTCTATTTCTTCCCAGCTCTGGGAGGGGAGGTAGCTGCTAGTCTGGTATGACTGACCCAGCTCTCCTACAATGTTGTCTTTGTGGCAGCCGAGGTCTCTCCTGCCAGGCCCAGAGACTTTCCCTGTCCTCCTATAAAACCTCCTTACTGCCTGTTTTGAAGTGTCTTTTGCACACTTTGGCTTCTAAACTTCAAATCCTTTCAGTGCAATTTTAAATTCTATGAAGCCATTCTCTCTTTCCTTCACACATTCTTTTTAGCGAGTTTGTTGATTTTCTTTTCCTGTAAGGGTGTTTTTTTCTTAGCTCATCTTTACTTTTTATTTTGTTTGTTTTGTTGTTCAGAGAGTCCAGTTTGTTTTCTTTAATTTCCTTGAGATTATGAATAAATGCTTTGTACAGTTTACTAATATTTACAGTAAAATATATTTTTTACCTCTTACATGCTGCATCAATTTCATTTTGTAGGGCATAATATCTTTATGGGTAGCATTTTATCTTTCAGTTTATATATTTTTAACTGAAAAGGATTTATCCTGATAATGTATTTGCCAATAAGTAGCATGGATTCATTTTTGAGTCCTATCAGTATTCTCTTGTATGATGTTAGGATCTTGCTCTGAGACACATAGCTTAATGGCTGGATAGGATAAATTTATACTAACGACCTAGCAATCTGAAAAAGTTGGAGATGGGGGATATCCTAGCAAGGAAATTTCCTCTGTGCTTGGTTTATTTTCTATACATGGGGTAATTACTATTCTGTAAGCCAGCTTTCCATAGCTAGTTTTTTTTTTCCTATTGGCTCTCCCTCAGAAATACTGTTTGGCTATGTCTGACCTCCTTCCTAGAGCTCCTGCTTGCTTTTTCAGACAAAAACTTATTTCCATGGGAGAGTCAGAGTCTTAACTCATTTCATTCACCAAAATAAACTCCAGATGGTTTAAAAATTTACATGTAGAAATTAAAACTTTATGAGTACTCAAAGAAAAAATGTGAAAACATTTATATACTCTTTGGGTGGCAATGTACATTTTAAGTCCAATATAAGGGCAAACTGAATTACTGATAGATTTAACAATTTAAAACTGTATAACATCTGTATGTGAGAACCTCCATCTATATACTCTATTACATGGTAAATAAAAATGTTTATAATATGATTTGATGGTCAGTGAGTGATTCCTTATGTGTAAAAAATTTTCTAAACCTATAAGGAAAATATGAAAATCCTAATAGAAAAATGTGCAACATTAAGAGATAATTTACCAAAAGGAAAATAAAAATGACCAATAAGACCATGAAAAAGCCTTTCCATGTCATTGTTTATCAAATAAATGTAAATTACAGTATTGAATTATAATTTTACATATTATATTGATAAATAAGGAGAAAAGGTAATACTACTAATCCAGTACATCATGATCATGGAAATTTCTCTTTCCAAGACATCATTCTTTTAAAAAATTTATATATTTTTTTACTTTTAATCCTCACCAGAGGATATGGTAGAGAGAGACAGAGAGAGAGAGACATGTGAGAGAGAAACATTGATTGGTTGTCTTCCTTACACTCCTTGACCAGCGATTGAACCCACACAGTCTTGCTTTGTGCCCTGACCAGAAATTGAACCTCAGACCTTTTGGTGTATGGGACATCATTCCAACCAACTGAACCACCAGTCCAGGACCAAGACCTCATTCTTTTGAATGGTTGTATAATATTTCATGGCTTGAGTATGACATAATGTATTTCCACATTGATGGATAATAGATTATTTCCATTTTTTGCCACTAAAATAAGTTCTACAATAAAAATTCTTTTAAATATGTATAAACTATGGCTGTTATATCCACAGTATAGATGATCAAAATGGGATTGCTATAATTTAAGAGAATGTAGAAGCAATTCACATTTTACCAACAGTATATGAAAAATGGTTTTCTCCTATCTCTAATATGTACATTATTATTCTTTAAAAATTTCCCCAACCTAATGGGTAAGAAATTGAATAATAGTATTAATTTTGATATTAGATATTTGCATTTCCTATTCAGATTTTATTTTTGCTTCAATATGTAGGAATTCTTTATAATAATTAAATTTTCCCAGTATATTTTTCAACTTTGACTATGTTTTTATTTTATATCTAGCAAGTGTGTTTGATTTTTTTCTAGAACCATTAGAGTTTTTACCTTTGATTTAAAAGGTCTTGATTAAAGTGTTTCCCTAACATTTGTTTTCCTAAATTTTATTTTATTTTTGTTTTTATTTTTGCATTTTTATCTTTACATCATATGAAATGATGGGAAGTAATTTCCAACTTAATTTACTTATAGATTGATAACTAATTTTGACAGTATTTTGAATAAACACATTCTTGTTACTAACAGAATTCTGTCTCTGTCATTCTAAAATCTTGTACATATTGGGAACTACTATGACTTATTTCTTTTTAAATAAATAATTATTTCTATCATTTTAAAGTATAAATCTTATTTGAATTCTGATTTGAACAAACTAGTAACAATTGAACAAACTAAGTATTGAACAAAACTGATAACTAAACCATATAAAACTTTTAAAGCAATTGGTGAAAACTGAACACAGACTTAGTATTTAAGGCATTAAAAATCTTTGTTAAGTGTGATAATGTAATTAAAAAAAATTTGTAGTTTATGGATGTACCCAGGTTTTAGAGGAGGAAAACAGGAAAAAAATTCGAAGCAAAAAATGTGGTAAGGTATTTAATAACATAAATAACATAATATTTCACCAATGTAAATGTAAACAGAACTCAACAGCAGCATTAACAACCATTATTCCTCCCAAATTTTGGTGGGGAGGGGGGGAGTGTGTCTTATATTCTGAAAAATATGGTATGTGAAAATTCATATGGGTATAACTATATGATATCTGAAACTTTTAAAAGGACTCCAGAAAATATAAATAAAATTTAAATTAGGGAAGACTGGATATAAAAAGAATAACAAGATGCTGGTAATTTTAGGTGACACATACAAGATGGTTTATCATATTCTTCTCATGTATATTTGAAAAGTTTCACAATAAGAAGTTAAAAAATTTACTTTTAAATGTATGTATTCATTATACTTAATGAACTACTTCCTTTACTTTTAAAATATTTTAAACTACGCATTGCAGTTAATGTTATTTTGTATTAGTTTTAGGTATAGTAATTAGTATACAGCATAGTAATTAGTATAATCATATACTTTACAGAGTGTTCCCTCTGATATTTTCAGTACCCCAACCCCCACCATACATAATTATTAAAATATTATTGACTATTTCCTATGCTGTATTTTATATCCCCATGACTGTTTTGTAACTACTGATCTTTACTTCTCAATTCCTTTACCTTTTCAATCAGTCCCCTACTCCCTCCTATTTTCCAACCATCAGTCTGTTGTGTGTATCTATAAATGTTTCTGTTTGTCTGTTTATATTGTTCTCTAGAGTCCACATATTAGTCAAACCCTATAGTATTTCTCTTTCTCTGACTGATTTCACTTAGTATAATACCCTTTAGGTCCATCCTTGCTATCTGAAATGGTAAAATTCTGTTTTATTTTTTATGACAATTTATTCATATTTTTTTATGTTTTTCCTTCTCCTCCTCCCTCTCCTTCTCCCCCTTCTCCTTCTTATTCTTCTAAGACCCTTTAACATATCTTGCAATAATGGTTTGGTAGTGATGAACTTCTTCAGCTTTTTCTTGTCTGGGAAGCTCTTTATCTGTCCTATGATTCCAAATCATAGCCTTTCTAGGCAGAGTAACCCTTGGTTGTAGGTCCTTGCTTTCCATCACTTTAGATATTTCTTGCCAGTCCATTCTAGCCTGGAAAGTTTCTTTTTAGAAATGAGCTGACAATTTTATGAGAGCTTTCTTGTAGGTAATTAACTGCTTTCCTCTTGATGCTTTAAGATTCTATCTTTGTCTTCAACTTTTGGCATTTTAATTATAATGTGTCCTTGTTCTGGCCTGTTCATGGCTCTGTGAGCTTTCTGGACTTGTATGTCTTTTTCCTTCACCAAGTTAGGGAAAGTTTGTCATTTTTTAAAAATAGCTTTTCAATTCCTTGCTCTCTCTCTTCTCATTCTAGCATCCCCATGAATGTTTGAATGCTTGAATGTATGAGTGTTTGAATTGTCCCAGAGGATCCTTAAATTATCCTCATTTTCTTGGATATTTTTTCCTTTTTGCTGGTCTACTTGAGTGTTTTCTTCTTCCTTGTCTTTCAAATTGCTGATTTGATCTTCTCCATTTACTCTAGTGTTGATTCTCTGTAATATATCATTCATTTCAATTAAAGTGTTCTTTGTTTCTGATTGTTCTTTTCTATGTTTTCCCTATTTTCATGTTTTCTGTGTCTTTATTGAAATTCTAAGTTCATCTATTATTCCCCTTAGCCCATTGGCATTCTTATAACCGATGTTTCTTTTTTTTAGTTAAATTTTTTTTCTCCTTTTTAATTTTAATCATTGTTCAAGTACAGTTTTCTCCCTTTTACTCCCAATCCAGCCCACCCACCCAACTCTCCCCTCTTCCCTCCCATTACCACCCTCCCCTTAGTTTTTGTCCATGTGTCCTTTAAATTTGTTCCTGTAAACCCTTCCCATTCTCCCTTGAAATTCCCTCTTCTCTCCCCTCTGGTCACTGTCAGCCTGTTCTCTATTTCAATGTCTTTGGATATATTCTACTTGTTTGTTTTTTTGTTGTTGTTGTTTAGGTTCCTGTTAAAGGTGAGATCATATGGTATTTGTCTTTCTTTGCCTGGCTTATTTCACTTAACATAATGCTTTCCAGATCCATCCAAGCTGTTGCAAAGGGTAGGAGCTCCTTCTTTCTTTCAGCTGCATAGAATTCCATTGTGTAAATTTACCACAGGTTTTTGATACATTCATTTACTGATGGGCATCTAGGTTGCTTCCAGCACCTAGCTTTGTAAATTGTGCTGCTATGAACATTGGGGTGCATAGGTTCTTTTGGATTGGTGTTTTAGTGTTCTTAGGATAGAGTCCCAGCAGTGGAATCTCAGGGTCAAAAGGCAGATCCACTTTTAGTTTTCTGAGGAAGTTCCATACTGCTTTCCATAGTGGTTGTACCAGTTTGCAGTCGCACCAACAGTGCACTAGGGTCCCCTTTTCTCCACAACCTCTCCAACACTTGTTGTTTGTTGCTTTGTTTATGATGGCCATTCTGACTGGTGTGAAGTGGTATCTCATTGTGGTTTTAATTTTCATCTCTCTGATAACTAGCGATATTGAACATCGTTTCATGTGGTTCTGGATCTTCTCTATGTCCTCCTTGGAGAAGTGTCTGTTCAAGTCCTTTGCCCACTTTTTAATTGGGTTCCTTGTCTTCTTAGAGTGTAGTCGTGTAAGTTCTTTCTATATTTTGGAGATTAAACCCTTGTCTGAGGTATCATTGGCAAATATGTTTTCCCATACAGTTGGTTCTGTTTTAATTTTGATACTGTTTTCTTTAGCTGTGCAGAAGCTTTTCATTTTGATGAGGACCTATTTGTTTATTCTTTCCTTTATGTCCCTTGCTCTAGGGGACATGTCAATAAAAAATTTTCTGTGTGAAATATCTGAGATTTTCCTACCTACGTTCTCCTCTAGGACTTTAATGGTGTCACAGTTTATATTTACGTCTTTTATCCACCTTGAATTTATTTTTGTGTAAGGTGTAAGTTGGTGCTCAAGTTTCTTTTCTTTGCATGTAGCTGTCCAATTCTCCCAACACCATTTGTTGAAGAGGCTATTTTTACTCCATTTTATGTTGCTGCCTCCTTTGTCAAATATTAATTGACCATAGAAACTTGGGTTTATTTCTGGGCTCTCTGTTCTGTTCCATGTTCTGTCCATGTGCCTGTTTTTATGCCAGTACCAGGATGTTTTGATTACGGTAGCCTTGTAATATAGTTTAATGTCAGGTATTGTGATCCCTCCTACTTTACTCTTCTTTCTCAATATTGCAGCAGCTATTAGGGGTCGTTTATGGTTCCATATACATTTTTGAAGTGTTTGTTCTATGTCTGTGAAATAAGCCATTGGTACTTTAATAGGCATTGCATTGAATGTGTAAATGGCTTTGGGTAGTATGGACATTTTGATGATATTAATTCTTCCAATCCATGAACATGGTATAGGTTTTCATTTGTTTGTGTCTTCCTTGATTTCTTTCCTCATTGTTAAGTGGTTTTCTGAATACAGGTCTTTTACCTCTTTGGTTAGGTTTATTCCTAGATATTTTCTTTTTCTTTTTGCTATTTCAAATGGGATTTTTTTTCTTGATTTCTGCTTCTGCTGTTTCATTGTTGGTGTACAGAAATGCCTTTGATTTCTGGATGTTGACTTTGTATCCTGTTGTTTTGCCAAATTCATTTATTAGGTCAAGTAGTTTTTTAGCTGAGTCTATAGGATTTTCTGTGTACACTATCATGTCATCTGCAAACCGTGACAGTTTTGTTTCCTCCTTTTCGATTTGGATGCCTTTTATTTCTTTTTCTTGTCTGATCACTGTGGCTAAAACTTCCAGTACTATATTGAATAGAAGTGGTGAAAGTGGACAGCCTTGTCTTGTTCCTGATCTTAGTGGAAAAGATTTTAGTATTTGGCCATTGAGTATGATGTTGGCTGTAGGTCTCTCATATATGGCCTTTATTATGTTGAGGAATGCTCCCTCTATTCCCACTTTGCTGAGTGTTTTTATCATAAATGGGTGCTATACCTTATCAATTGCTTTTTCTGCATCTAGTGATATGACCATGTGGCTTTTGTCTTTGCTTTTGTTTATGTGATGTATTACATGTACTGATTTGTGAATATTGTACCATCCTTGCATCCCTGAAATGAATCCCACTTGGTCATGGTGTATGATCTTTTTAATGTATTGTTGGATGCAGTTTGCCAATATTTTTTTTGAGGATTTTAGCGTCAATGTTCATCAGCGATATTGGCCTGAAGTTTTCTTTCTTTGTTGTGTCTTTATCTGGTTTTGGAATTAGGATGATGTTGGCCTCATAAAAAGAGTTTGGGAGTCTCCCATTTTTTTGTTTTTTTTTGGAATAGTCTGAAGGATAGGTGTTAGCTCTTCCTTAAATGGTTTGTAGAATTCTCCTGTGAAACCATCTGGTCCCGGGCTTTTGTGTGTTGTGAGTTTTTTTATTACTGCTTCAATTTCTTTTGCTGTTATTGGTTTGTTCAGGCTTTCTGCTTCTTTTTCATTCAGTTTTGGAAGATTATATTTTTCTAGAAATTTGTGCATTTCACCTAGGTTTTTAAATTTATTGGCCTATATTTCTTATTAATTTCTTATAATCCTTTGTATTTCTGAGGTATGAGTTGTAATCTCTCCTCTTTCATTTATGATTGTGTTTATTTGGGTGTTTTCTCTGTTTTTTTCTTGATGTCTGCTTAAATGCTTGTCGATTTTGATTATCTTTTCAAAGAACCAGCTCCTGCATTCATTGATCATTAGAATTGTGCTTTTAGTCTCTATGTCATTTAATTGTGCTCTGATCTTGGTTATTTCCTTCCTTCTGCTTGCTATGTGCTGTCTTTGTTGTTGTTCCTCGAGTTCTTGTAGACGTAGGGTTCAGTTGTTTGTTTGAAATGTTTCTATCTTTTTTAGGTGGGCCTGTATTGCTATCAACTTCCCTCTCAAGACTGCCTTGGCTGTGTCCCATAAGTTTTGGATTGTTGTGAGATTGTTTTCATTTGTTTCCAGAAACCTTTTGATTTCTTCCCTAATTTCATTCTTGACTCATTCATTGTTTAATAGCATGCTATTTAATCTCCATGATTTTGAGTGTTATGGGTTTTTTCCTTGGGATTGGTTTATAGCTTCAGTCCCTTGTGATCTGAGAAAGTGCTTGGTATGATTTCAGTTTTCTTGAAATTGTTGAGGCTTGTTTTGTGTCCTATCATGTGGTCTATCTTTGAAAGTATTCCATGTACATTTGAAAAGAATGTGTATTTAGCTTCTTTGGGATGGAGGGCTCTGTATGTATCAGTAAAGTCCATTTCATCTAGGGCATTGTTCAATGCCACAATATCTTTGTTGATATTTTGTTTCCAAGATCTGTCCATTTTTGACAGTGGGGTGTTAAAATCCCCGACTGTAATTGTGTTGTTGTCAGTATCTTTCTTGAAGTCCTCTAAGGTGTTCTTTATGTATTTGGGTGCTCCTATGTTGGGTGCATATATATTTACAATATTTATGTCTTCTTGGTGGATTCTTCCCTTGAGTATTATGAAGTGAGCTTCAGGGTCTCTCTTTCTGGCCCTTTTTTGGAAGTCTATTTTGTCTGATATGAGTATTTCTACCCTCGCTTTTTTTTCCTGTCATTTGCTTGGAAGATTTGATTCCAGCCCTTCACTTTCAGCCTGTGTAGGTCTTTTATCGTGAGGTGGGTCTCTTGTAGGCAGCGTATTTGTGGGTCATTTTTTCTTATCCATTCAGCTATTCTGTGTCTTTTGATTGGAGCAATTAATCCATTTACGTTTAAGGTTATTATTGATAGGTACTTAGTCATTTACTTTTATGTACGTCTGTTCCTCCCTCTGTCTCTCTCTCTCTCTCTCTCTCTCTTCCTTCCTTTCCTTAAAGCAGGCCGTTTAGCATGTCTTGCAGAGCTGGTTTGGTGGAGGTGTATTCTTTTCGACTTCTTTTGTCTGGGAAGCTTCTTATTTGGCCTTCTATCTTGATTGAGAGCCTTGATGGTAAAGTAACCTTGGTTGCAGACCTCTGGTTCTCATTACTTGGAATATTTCTTGTCATTCCCTTCTGGCTTGGAGAATTTCTATTGAGAAGTTAGTTGTTAGTTTTATCGGGGCTCCCCCATGTGCCTTCCTGTTTTTCCCTTGCTGCCTTTAAGACTCTCTCTTTGTCTTGGAATTTTGCCATTTTAATTATGGTGTGTTTTGAAGTGGGCCTCTTTGGGTTCCTCTTGATTGGGACTCTCTGTGTTTCCTGGATTTGTGTGATTTTTCCCTCATCAAATTAGGGAAGTTCTCCTTCACTGCTTTTTCAAATAGGGTTTTTATCCCTTGCTCTTCTTCTCCTTCTTGTATCCCTATTATATGGATATTATTACATTTTATATTGTCTTGCATTTCTCTTAATCCTTCTCATTCTTTCTGAGCCTCTTTTTCTTTTCTTGCTCTTTCTGGCTGTTGTTTTCTACTTTGTCCTCTAGCTTGCTAATCTGATCTTCTGCTTCATCAATCCTGCTTTTGATTCCTTTTACTGTGTTCTTCTGTTCAGAAATTATATTCTTCATTTCCTTTTGGCCCTTGTTGATAGTTTCTATTTCCTTTTTCATGTTTATATAGTTTGCAGTGAGATTATTGTAGCTTCCCTCTAGCTTCCCTTCTGGTAGCTCATTGTGTGTTCTTTGAGCTTCCTGATAATCATTGTTTTGAACTCAATATCTGATAGTTGAGTTGCATCTATTTCATTTAGCATTTTTCTGAGGCTTCCTCCTTTCCCTTCAATTGGGGGTTTGTTCTTTATTTTCTCATTGTTCATGGGATTCTTCTTGTTAGCCTCTGTTTCTTAAACTGATCTGTTCTGGTTCCCTGTGATTATAGTGTGAACTTCTGTGGTAGAATACCTGTGAGATTTAGTGGTACAGTCTCCTTCATGTATCCTGGTGTTCACAGCTTCCTCCTACTCCTTTTTGTGATCAGTTGGAGGAGTAAGGCAAAATGGTTTAAGACAGCAAGACAGTTTTCTATGATATTTACATTAGCAGCTAGCAGAGAAGAGATGGGATATTATTTGGCTACTTATAGTGTTTACCATGATCTTCTATCCCACTAGCCATGTTTTAGAAAGGATGGAAAGAAGGTAAGATTCTTATTGGGGAAGAAAGAATTGTTAGTTGGATCTAGAAAGCTGTGCAGCTGTGGGAGGTCAGATTCTGATGAAGGGTTGGAATAAAGTTTAGTAAACACGAGTAGTGTGTAAAAGAATAGAGACAACCCCCACAGTAATGTAGTTCAGGAAATTGCTAAGTGGGCTGAGATCAGGTAGGGGTGTTGAGTAGTGTTTACAATTGTATGAACTAGGTCTTACTTATGGTAATATTAAAGCAACAATCTTGTGGCAGAATCTATAAGATCTAGATAACATGAATAAGGAGTATAGAACCTTGAGAGGTGTACTAATGGAACACAAATGAAGGATAGTAAATTATCAACACACTGTTACTGAGATAACAGGGGGAACCTATCAAATGACAGTATAACCAACCAAGCAAAGAAAATTATACAGAAAGAAAAAGAATACCAAAATACTATTAAAGTAAAAAAATGTCAGAAAAGTGATAAAAAGATAATACAAATTTGTAGTAACTTGCAAGCTCAAAAAAAAAAGGGGGGGAAAGCAGAAGATGGAGTGCAGGAGAGATGAATTTGGAGTGGAAGGAATAATACTAGGATGAATGGAAGAGAAACATAAGGGATTGAGAGATACAAAAATAGTAAGAATTAAAAAATAAAAAGTCACTTAAAAACAAGATAAAATCAACCAGCAACAGCCAAAACACAACAAAACAAAACAAAAACAAAAACAAAAGAAAACAAAACAAAAAAAAAAACCTTTGTTGGTTTCTAACTGGCCAGATTATTTTTTCTGGTCTTACTGGCTTCAGCAAGCTGAGGGACGTTTGAAATGCTTATCACTCTTCCCAGTCAAAACTCAGTAAGTTTCTTGTGTACTGTCCCCAGGGCCAGCAGGGTGCTCTCCCCAGAGCCAATCCGACTTTCCCCTACAGGACCCTGTGCGCTCTCAGAGTACGCTTTCCATGAACTCCCAGAGTATGCTTTCCAGAGATCACTGCTGTGATCTCTGGGGGCTCCGGGGCCACAGTGCTCCTGCATCTTTTCCGGGTTCAGGAGGCAAGCTCCAAGGATTGCAAGGAGACGTGCCCTTCCCCCAAATTTCACTGCTGGCGGACCCTACATTCTCGGGAATCACCCACATCTTTTCTAGATTCAAGGTGCAAGCTCTGGGGATCATAAAGGGGCGTGCACTTCCACCAATTTTTCTGTTTTGGGCTCTAGGAACCCCCTAAGCGCTGTGTGCCTTCCGGGTTCACAGTGCGAGAGTCAGGATTCCCGAGGGAGTGCGCAGTTCCCCAGTTTACCACCGCAGGCTCCAGAAACCTGAGAACCCCGTGCCCTTTCCTTGTTCAGGGCTGCGAGGTCTGGGTTTTTCACAGATCCACACTCCCACTGGGCTGGGGACGGGGGCGCACATCCAGGCCATCCCGGTTGTGTTGGCAGGAGGTACTCACTTCTCCCAGGGCCATGGGTGGGTGCTTGCAGCCCCTGCACTCTCCCAGTCCAACTCCCCTCTCTGTGCCTTCCAGCAACAAGGTCTCCCCTGGTGTTGCTCAACCCCCGTTGTCCGGGGAGGGAGCAGCAACTCTGCTCTCCCGGGTGCCCTGAGGCAGACCCGGGAGCACCGGGCCTGGGGGCTACACCCCTCTGTTCCCTGCCCTGATCCCTGGGTACCTGTTGTCCTGAAGCAGTCTCCTTACTGTCTGCTTTTTTAATGTCTGCTATAACTTTTGATGTCCTGTTTTCAAAAATGTTTCGGTAACGTAGGCCACTTGTTCTGTTCCTCCGACGATCCGTGAGTTTCTCTCCCCTGCACAGAAGAAGAGAAGCATACTCCCTCAAGCAAAGTCGCCATCTTTGAACCTCCCTTGATGTTTCTTTTTTAAAGATTTTATTTATTTATTTTTAGAGACAGGGGAAGGGAGGGAGAAAGAGAGGAAGAGATACATCAATGTGTGGTTGCCTCTTGTGTGCATCATCTGGGAACCTGGCCCGAAACCCAGGCATGTACCCTGACTGGTAATTGAACCAGTGACCCTTTGATTTGCAAGTGGGAACTCAATCCACTGAGCCACACCAGCCAGGGTTATAAACAGTGTTTTGAATTCTGCAGCTAGTATATTGCTTGTCTTCATTTTGTTTTGTTCTTTCTCTGTAGTTTTATTGTTTTTTCATTTGGGACATGTTGCTTTGTCTCTTCAGTTTGGCTGCCTCTCTGTGTATTAGGCAGAACTGCTATGTCTCCCTGTCTTGAGTGCTTTATGTAGTAGGTGTCCTGGAGGTTCCAGTGGGGCAACTTCCATGGTCCCTTGAGCTAGGTGCTTCAGGTACACACCATCTCTTAGGCTGATCAGTTTTGAGGACTGACTGAGACTACAGTGGAGGATCTGCTGTGTGGGGAGGACCTTTCAGAGAACTTGGCTTCAGCAAGGTTCTTGTGCCACTGAGTCATCCCATGTGTGTGTTGTTTGTGGAAGTGATTGAGTGGTGCTTCCATGTGGCTAAAGCTGTGTTCTGGGAGCACTAATTCTAGGGCCTGCTGAAAGGTGCAGGCGTAGATCAGCTGCTGCCTGTCTCCTGCCTCAGGCCACCTGGCATGAGCTATAAAGTGAGCTGCAGAGCTGCTGCTTGTGCTAGCCTTGGAGTTGTCTGGGAGAGGCCAAGCTGAAAAATGAAACAATGTGCTGCTAGTAACAAGCCTGGGACTACTTAGCAAGAGGTATGTGATATGCAGAGATAATATTTTGCATGTTTGAGAGATTTATTAAAGTTTGAAGCATGAAGCAAGACAGGGCAATTATATGAAAAAGCCACTGGAAACAGCTTGGAATGCCATGTAAGTTGGGAGCGCTGATATTTCTGGGAATCACTGGTGTGGGGTGTATAGTATCAGGTTAATGGAGACTCAGATACAGTGATTGCCTGCTTGATCCATGGGGATGGGCTCAGTAAAAGAAAAATAGCCTATGACAATAGTTCTCTCTGGGAGAAAGCTGTCCCTCTGCACTTGGTTTTGAAACCAGACAATTCAGTTCCTCTCCATATGTGCCTAGAACATTTAGAGCTACTTCCTCAGAGCTGAAGCTGAGGTGAGTGAGTCCAAGTAATTCCAAGCATGGGCCTTTGAATAGGAAAGACTGACATTCCAGAGCTCTCTGTCTCACTCAGCCACAATATCCACTGGTTTATTCAGACAGAAGTTATGGGACTTTTCTTTCTGGAACTGGAATGGGTTCTGATGGGGGTTGGGATACCTTGCTTCCTCCACAGTGTAGATCCCTTCCCAATTTTTAAGCAGTGTTTTGAACTCAGCATCAAGTAGATTGCTTGTCTCTGATGTTAATTTGGGACCAGCTTATTCCACATCTCTTCCCTTCTCCTGGTGTAGATGTGGCTTCTTTATATCTTTAGTTGTAGGACTTCTCTTCAGCTAGATTTCAGGTTTTTATGAATAATGTTTGTTCTGTAATTATGAAGTGGTCATAAGAGGTTCTGAGTGCTGCATTTAACTACACTGGCATCTTGTTTATGATGATGGTTGGCAAGTCCTTAACTTTTGTTTTTTATATTTTTTCTCTTCTTAGACATTTATTTTTCCATATGAATATTGATTTTTTTAATCTAATTCAAAATGATTGTGAATCTAACTGGGTTGCTTTTAAATCTATAGTTTTTGGAGTGTATATGTATTCATTATATTTTGGCATCAAATCTTCCTTTCCAACAATGTGATTTATTTATCCACTTGTTTAAATCTTATTTTGTATTTAAGAATAAAATTTTATGTCTACATATATATTTATTATTGTGAACAGTGATTTAGAAAAAATTTAATTTCTGTATGTTTGTTGGACATAAAATTGGTTTGCATGTAACCTTGGACATAAAATATTGGTTTGTGTGTAACCTATCTAGTCACCTTTCACATTACCTTATAAATTACAGTAGTTTTAAAGGTGTTTTCTGTTTCTAGGTATAAAATATATATATGATATAATTTTATATCATCTGCTTATGCCAATTATTTTATTTTTTATCTCCATATACTAGAATTTCAAAATCCAGTTTTAGGTAACAGTAATGACAAAGGGTCATTCTGATTTTAATGATGTTTTCCTTTTTATGTAGTATTTAGTATACTTCCTTTCAATCTTACTTGGAGTTCTTATAAATACTTCCTGCTGAATTTTATCACATGAATTTTAGTACCATTTATAGAATAGTATGTACACACAAATATTTTAAGTTTGGATTAAAAAATCTGTTATATTTTTTGTTAACCTTTGGTTTCTTGAAATAAACCCTGCTTACTGATTGTATTGTGATTCAGACGCTGGCCAGCAGTGTCCATGGCATTGTGGATGAGACTAGATAAATTCACACAGACTACTGAGTACTGTGGTCTCAGGAAAAGGGGTGTCACAGCCACTGTCTCAAGGGGAGAGCACCTCGACCCTTGACTTGACAGGCTTTCCAGAAGCATACATCAAAGAAGGCTTTTATTCATTATGCTTAGGTTTGCTTTAGGTAATTACTTTTTACAGATAGCAATGGAAGGGATGTTACTGATTACTTCCTACAGATTAACAAGGAAAAACTGTTGCAAATGCAAGGGAATAGTAAGAGTAATTGGTCTGATTACACTTCAATTCTTGTGAAAATTAGCACAGACTTCAGAGAGTTACTTTAAAGATATGCAGTAAGCATTTGCTGCCTCAACTCAGGGTGAAGGAGATTTAACAAGAGCAAGTCACAAAGCAGCCTAGTTATAATGCAGGCCTGATATCCCACGGGAGAACTGATCCATGGGTTTGGCTCCTATGTGCCACAACTCACCTTTTGGGCTTTTCAGTAGGGCTGATCCACAATTGCCATTGCCAGGCATATCAGTTCCCTACAATATTGCATCATTCATTTGAAACCTTGCAAATATTGATACATTCAATTAGATATTTTATTGACGTAATATGCACATATAGTCATAAGTCAAACTGGACTATGATTTTCTCTTTAAAATCAGTTTTCACTAGTTTAAAATTTAAAAAATGAGTTAGGATGCTTTCCATTTATTAGTCTAATCTGGAATAATTTAAGTAACATTGAAATTATGAGTCTTCTAAAACTTGGAAAGACTTCAGCTGTAAATTAACCTGGACTTATGCCTTTAAAAATTATAATTTTATGATTCTAATTGATCATCATCATTACTGGTTTTGTTTATTTTTTCTACTTTTATTAAGTTTTGGTAAATTGTATTTTTTGAAAATTATTTATGTTTGAAGTTCAAATATGTTGTCATAGATGTGAGTATATTATTTTCATATTTGTCTAATTTCCTGTATATCTGTTATATTTCTGTTTTCATTTATTCTTACCTACTTCAACAATTTTTTTTCTTCTTTATCAGACCTGTGGGATTTTATGTACTTTTTGGTTTTAGCACATAATCAATTTTTATTTTCTTCTCTTATATATTTCTACTTTATCTTTGTTAATTTCTATATACAACTTTTTAAAGGATTATTTTGTGGCTTCTTTTCAAATATTGAAATGTATACTGGTTCCATTATTTTTACTTTTAGATGATATTGAGGACTGTACATTTTTTGTATGTAAGATGTTATCTGTATTTGAAAAGTTTTAATATAAAGTAGTTTTTCCTTTTCATTATCTTGTTGATAATTAGTAATTGCATTTGTAATTTGTGTTTTGACCTAGTGATTATTTGGGAAAATATTTATCAATTTTAAGTGGCTCATTTTTAAAACTTTTATTTTGTTTTTCTCACTTATAGGTTTATAATTATATGTGGCCATATAATTTTTCCTACTGCCACAAATATTTCTTTTTTGTTTGCAATTGATTTTTAAAAAAATATTTTATTGTTATTCAATTTTAGTCATTTGCATTTTCCCCCCATCACTTTCCCTCACCCCAGCCACCACCACTTCCCACCCTTGATCCTACCTTCTTTGGTTTTGACCACTTTTCCTTTATAGATGTTCCTGAAAACCCTTCCCCCTATAACCTCCCCTTGGGTTACTGTCAGTTTGATCTTAATTTCAGTGTGTCTGGTTATATTTTACTTGCTTGTGTGTTTTGTTGATTAGGTTCCAGTGAAAGTGAGATCATATGGTATTTTTTCCTCACTGCCTAACTTATTTCACTTAGCATAAAACTATTCAGTTCCATCCAAGCTGTTGCAAAAGGTGTAGAGGGTAGGAGCTCCTTCTTTCTTTCTCTTGTATAGTATTCCATTGTGTCAGTGTACCATAGCTTTTTGATCCATTCATTTACTGATGGTCACTTAGGTTGCTTCCAGCAGTTGACAATTATAAATTGTGCTGCTATGAACATTGGAGTGCATAGGTTCTTCTGGATTGGTGTTTCAGGGTTCTTAAGGTAAAATCCCAGCAGTTGAATTGCCAGGTGAAAGAGCAGTTCCATTTTCAGTTTTCTGAGGAAATTCCACACTGTTTTCTACAGTGGCTACACCAGTCTGCATTCCCACCAACCAGGGTACTAGGGTTCCCTTTTCTCCACACTTGTTTGTTGATTTGTTTATGATGGCCATTCTGACTGGTGTGCAGTGGTATCTCATTGTGCTTTTAATTTGCATCTTTCTGATGGCTGGTGTATCTTTTAATATGTCTCTGGACACTCTGTATGTCCTCTTTGGAGACGTGTCTGTTCAGGTCCTTTGCCCATTTTTTAATTGGGTTTTTTGTCTTCCTGGAGTGGAGTCACATGAGTTCTTGATATATTTTGGAGAGCAAACCATTGTCCCTGGTATCATCAGTAAATAATTACCCATATGGTTGGTTCTCTTTTTGTTTTAATGATGTTTTCTTTAACCATGCAAAAGATTTTATTTTGATGAGGTTCCATTTGCTTATTCTTCCGTTTATGTCCCTTGCTCTAGGGGACATATCAGTGAAAATATTGCTGCATAGAATATCTGAGGTTTTCCCACCTATGGTCTTTCCCACCCCCTAGGACTTTTATTGGTGTGAAGACTTATATTTAAGTCTCTTATCCACCTTGAATTTATTTTTGTTTATGGTGTAAGTAGGAGATTGAGCTTCATTTTTTTGCATGTAGCTGTATAGCTCTCCCAACACCATTTGTTGAAGAGACTATTTTTACATTATATGCTCTATCCCCTTTGTCATATATTAATTGGCTATAGAGAGTTGGGTTTATTTCTGGGCTCTCTGTTCCATTCCACTGGTTTTGTGTCCATTTTTATGCCAGTACCAGGCTGTTTCGATATCAGTGCCCTTGTAATTCAATTTGGTATCAGGTATTGTATTCCTTCCTACTTTCTTCTTATTTTTGGAAATTGCTTTGGTTGTTTATGATTCCATATAAATTTTTGAAGTGTTTATTTTGTATCTGTGAATATGTCATTGGTGATGTTATAGGGATTGCATTGAATCTATAAATTGCTTTGGGTAGTATGGACATTTTGCTGATGTTCATTATTCCAGTCCATGAACATGATACATGCTTCCATTTGTTTGTGTTTTCCTGAATTTCTTTCTTCAGTGTTGTGTAGTTTTCTGAGTACAGGTCTTTTGCCTCCTTGGTTAGGTTTATTCCCAAGTACGTTATTTTTAGGTTTGCTGTATCAAATGGGATTTTTATCCTGATTTCTGTTCATGACATTTCATTTTTAGTATTCAAAAATGCTTTTGATTTCTGAATATTGAGTTTATATTCCACTTTTTTGCCAAATTCACTTATTAGGTCAAGTAGTTTTTTGTGGAGTCTGTAGAATTTTCCATGTATGCTATCACGTCTCTCCCAACGATGATAGTTTTGCTTCCTTTTCTGCAATTTGCATGCCTTTTACTTCTCTTGTCTGATTGCTGTGGCTAAAGTTCCAATATTATATTGAAAAGAGGTGGTGAAAGCAGACATCCTTGTCTTCTTTCTGATCATAGTGGAAAAGATTTTAGTTTTTGCCTTTTGAGTATGATGTTGGCTGTAGGTCTCTCATATATGGCCTTTATTATGTTGAAGTGATCTCCTTGTATTCCCACTTTGCTGAATGTTTTAACATAAATGGGTGTTGTACCCTATCAAATTCCTTTTCCACATCTATTGATGTGATCATGTGATTGTTTTTGCTTTTGTATATGTGATGTATTACATTTATTGATTTGGGAATATTGTACCATCCTTGCATCCCTGGGATGAATCCCACATGATCATGATGTGTGATCTTTTTAATGTATTGCTGCATACACACTTGCCAGTATTTTGTTGAGCATTGTAGTATCTATGTTCATCGGCACTATTGGCCTGTAGTGTCTTTTGTTGTGTCTTCATCTGTTTTGGGGATTAGGATGATAGTGGCTTCAGAAAAAGCATTTGGGAGTCTCCCATCTTCTTGAATTTTTTTTGGAAAAGTCTATGAAGGGTAGGGGTTAGCTCTTCCTTAAATGCTTTGTGCAATTCTGTGAAATCATCTATCCAGGGCTTATGTGTGTTGGGAGTTTTTTTTATTACTGCTTCAATTTTGTCAGCTATTATTTGTCTGTCAGACTTTCTGCTTCTTCTTCATTGAGTTTTGGAAGATTATATTTTTCTAGTAATTTTTCCATTTCACCTATGTTTTCAAATTTCATGGCATATAGTTTTTTTGTAGTAATTTCTTATAATCCTTTGTGTTTCTGTGGTGTCAGTTGTAATCTATTCTCTTTCATTTCTGATTGTGTTTATTTAGTTTTTCCCTTTTCTCTTTTGCCTGTTTCTTTTTTAAAAACATTTTTTATTGTTGTTCAGGTACAGTTTTCTGCCTTTTCCCCCCACCCGTCCCCACCACCACATTCCTCCCAACCTCCCTACCCTATTTCCACCCTGCTTTCTATTCTCCATGTGTCCTTTATAATTGTTCCTGAAAACCCTCACCCTTTCCCTATGTAGTCCCCTCCCCTCTCCCATCTCATCATGTCACTGTTAGCCTGTTCTCAATTTCAGTTTCTGGTTATATTTTGCTTGCTTGTTCATTTTGTTGATTAGGTTCCTGTTAATAGTGAGATCATATGGTATTTGTCTTTCACCACCTGGCTTATTTAACTTAGCATAATGCTCTTCAGTTCCATCCATGCTGTCGCAGATGGTAGGAGCTCCTTCTTTCCTTCTGGTGCATAGAATTCCATTGTGTAAATGCACCATAGTTTTTTGATCCATTCATTTACTGATGAGCACTTGGGTTGCTTCCAGCATTTGGCTATTGTGCTGCTATGAACACTGGGGTGCCTAGGTTCTTTTGGATTAGTGTTTCTTAGGATATAATCCTAGCAGTGGAATTGCTGGGTGAAAAGGCAGTCCATTTTTAGTTTTCTGAGGAAATTCCATACCGTTTTCCATAGTGGTTGCACCAGTCTGCAGTCCCACCAACAGTGCACTAGGGTTCCCTTTTCTTCACAACCTCCCCAACTCTTGTTTGTTGGCTTTATTTATGATGGCAATTCCCATTGGTGTGAGGTGGTATCTCACTGTGATTTTAATTTGCATCTCTGATAGCTGGTGATGCTGAGCATTTTTTCATATGCCTCTGTATGTCCTTGGAGTATTATCTGTTCAAGTCCTTTGCCCATTTTTTAATTGGGTTACTTGTCTTCTTAGACTGGAGTCTTGTGAGTTCTTTATATATTTTGGAGATTAAACCCTTGCCTGAGGTATCATTGGCAAATATGTTTTCCCATATGGTTGGTTCTCTTTTAATGTTAATGCTGTTTTCTTCAGCTGTGCAGAAGCTTTTTATTTTTATGAGATCCCATTTGTTTGTTCTTCCCTTTATGTCCCTTGCTTTAGGGGACATATCAGTGAAAATATTGCTGCATGAAATATCTGAGATTTTCCTGTCTTTGTTCTCCTCCAGTACTTTAATGGTGTCACAACTTATATTTAAATCTTTTGTCCACTTTGAATCTATTTTTGTGTATGGTATAAGTTGGTGGTTCAGTTTAATTTTTCTTGCATGTAGCTGTTCAGTTCTTCCAACACCATTTGTTGAAGAGACTATTTTTACTCCATTTCTGCTGCTGCCCCCTTTGTCAAATATTAATTGACCATAAAGAGTTGGGTTTATCTCTGGGCTCTCTGTTTTGTTCCACAGGTCTTTGTGTCCGTTTTTATGCCAGTACCACGCTGTTTTTATTACAGAGACCTGCAGTACAGTTTGATATCAGGTATTTTGATTTCTCCTACTTTTTCTTCTTTCTCAGAATTGCAGCAGCTGTTCAGGGTTGTTTATGGTTCCATATAAATATTTGAAGTGTTTGTTCTATATCTGTGAAATAAGCCATTGGTACTTTAATAGGTATTGCATTGTATCTATAAATTGCTTTGGGTATTATGGATGTTTTAATGATGTTAATTCTTCTGATCCATGAACATGGTATATGTTTCCATTTATTTGTGTCTCCTTTAATTTCTTTCTTCCATGTTGTTAGTTTTCTGAGTATAGGTCTTTCACCTCCTTGGTAAGGTTTATTCCTAGGTTCTTTATTTTAGTTGTAGCTGTATCAAATGGGATTTTCCCCCTGATTTGTGTTTCTGATGTTTCATTGTTGGTATACAAAAATGCCTTTGATATCTAAATATTGACTTTGTATCCCACTATTTTGTAAAATTCATTTCTTAGGTCAAGTAGTTTTTTGTTTGTTTGTTTGTTTGTTTGTTTTTGTGGAGTCTACAGCATTTTCTATCTACACTATCATGTCATGTAGAAACAATGATGGTTTTGTTTACTCCTTTCCAATGTGGGATGCCTTTTATTTCCTTTTCTTGTTTAATTGCCATGTATAAGACTTCAATGCCATGTTGAATAGAACTGGTAGAAGTGGACAACCTTGTCTTGTTCCTGATCTGATTGGGAAAGATTTCTTTTTTCTCATTGAGTATGATGTTAGCTCTATCCATAATAAAGTCATAAATGGCCTATATTATGTTGAGGAGTGCTCCCTCTATTCCTACTTTGCTGAGTGTTTTTATCAGAAAAGGGTTCTGTACCTAATCAAATGCTTTTTCTTCATTTATTGATTGATCATGTGATTTTTCTTTTCTCTTGTTTATGTAGTGTATTACATTTATTGATTTGTGAATATTGTACCATCCTTGCATGCCTGGGATGAACCCCACTTGGTTGTGGTATATAATCTTATCAAGGTATTGCTGGATGTGGTTTGCCAATATTTTGATGAGGATTTTAGCATCCGTGTTCATCAGCAATATTGGCATGAAGTTTTCTTTCTTTGTTGTGTCTTTATGTAGTTTTGGTAATAGGATGATGCTATATTCATAAAAAGAGTTTGGGAGTCTTCCATCCTCTTGGATATTTTTGGAATTATCTGTGAGTAATTTGAAATAAGTTAGCTCTCCTTAAATAGTTTGTAGAATTCTCTTGTAAAACCACCCTGTCCATGGCTTTTGTGTACTCGGAGTTTTTTGATTACTGCCTGAATTTTATCGGCTCTTATCGGTCTGTTCAGGCTTTCTTCTTCTTCTTCATTGAGTTTTGCAAAATTATATTTTTCTAGAAATTTTTCCATTTCACCTAGGTTTTCAAACTTCTTGGCATATAGTTCTTTGTAGCAGTTTCTTACAATCTTTTGTATTTGTGTGGTATTTCCTTTCTTCTTCTTGCTCTGCGATGTCTTTGTCGTCATTCTTCCAGATCTTGTAGATGTAGAGTTAGGTTATCTGAAATGTTTCTGAAATGTTTTTGGATTGGCCTGCATCACTATGAACTTCCCTCTCAAGACTGTCTTCACTGTGTCCCATAAGTTTTACACTGTTGTGACTTCATATTCATTTGTTTCCAGAAACTTTTTGATTTGTTCCTGGATCTCATTCTTAACCTATTCATTGTTTAATAGCATGCTGTTCAGTCTCCATGAATTTGAGTGTTTTGAGATTTTTACCCTGAGGTTAGTATCTAGTTTCCATCTCTTGTGCTCAGAGAAAATTCTTGATATGATTTTAGTTTTTTTTTAATTTGTTGAGGCTTGTTGTGTCCTATTATGTGGTCTTTGAAAATGTTCTATGTGCATTTGAAAATAATATGTATTTTGCTTCTTTGAGATAAATGTTGATATAATCAATTAAGTACATTTGATCTAGGACATTATTCACTGCTGCAGTATCTTTGTTGATATTTTGTTTGGAAGATCTATCAGTTTTTGAAATTGAGTGTTAAAGTCCCCTAATATAAGTGTTGCTGTGTTTATCTTTTTTGAAGTCCTCCAAGATTTTCTTTATGTAGTTTTGTGCTCCTTTGTTCAGTGTATATATATTTATTATGTTTATGTCTTCTTGATGGTATTTTCCCAGATGTATTATGAAGTGTCCTTCTGGGTCTCTTTTTATGGCCCTTGTTTTGAAGTTTATTTTGTGTGATATTTGTTTTGCTACCTCCTCTTTTTTTTCTTTCCATTTGCTTTGATTTTTTTTTCAACTCTTCAATTTACATCTGTTTAGGTCTTTTGTTGTGAGGTGGATTTCTTGTAGGCAGCATATGTGTGGGTCATATTTTCTTATGTATTCAGCTACTCTGTGTCTCTTAATTGGAACGTTTTAAGCATATATTTTTAAGGTTATTGTTGATAGGTACACATTCATTGCCATTTTACTTTCTTTGTACCTGTGTTCCTCTCTCTCTCACTCTTTTAGGTTTTACTTTTCTTAAAGCAGAAACTTTAGGATATCTTGGAGTTCTGGTTTGGTGGAAGTGTACTATTTGAGCCTTCTTTTGTCTTGGAAATTGTTATTTCATCTAATATTTTAATTTAGAGCTTTGCTGGAAAGAGTAGTGTTGATCATATGCCTTTGCTCTTCATTACTTGGAGTATTTCTTGTCATTCCCTTCTGGTTGTAGTATTTGCATTGTGAAGTCAGGTGCTAGCCTTATCGGGACTCTCTTGTATGTTTCTTCCTTGGTGCCTTTGAGATTCTCTCTTTGTCTTGGAATTTTGTCATTTTAATTATGATTTGTCTCAGAATGGGACTTTTTGAGTTCCTCTTGTATGAGACCCTCTGTTCTTCCTGGATTTATGTGACCTTTTTTCTCATGAAATTAGGGAAATTTTTATGATTAGTTTTTCAAACAGGTTTTCTATCCCTTACTCTTCTTTTACTGGTGTCCCTATTAAACAGATATTATGTTTCATGTTGTACTGCATTTCCCTTAACCCATCTTTATTCTTTTGAGTCTTTTTTTTCCTTTTCTTGCTCTTTCTGGGTGTTTTTATCTACCTTGTCCTTCAGCTCACTGACTGAATCTTCTGCTTCATCTAGCCTGCTTTTGATTCCTCTACTGGATTCTTCAATTCAGAAATTATATTCTTCACTTCCTCTTGGCTCCTGTTGATAGTTTCTATTTCCTTTTTCATGTTGATATGGTTTTCATTGAGTCCATAATAATTTCCCTGTAGTTTCTGGCAATTCACTGTGAGCTCTTTGAGCTTCCTTTTAACCATTGCTGTGAACTGAATATCTGACAGTTGTCTTGTCTCTATTTCATTTAGTGTTCTTTCTGGGTCTTCATCCTTTCCTTTCATTTAGGGTTTGTTTCTTTGTCTTCCCATTGTTTTTGAGACTCTTCCTGTAGCCTCTGCTTCTTAAATTTGTCGGTTATTACTCCCTGAGGTTTTGGTGTGAACTTCTATGTCAGGAGATTCAGTAGTACTGTCTTCTTAATCCCCTGAATTTGCTGCTCTTAGGATGCTGTTTATGTTGGTTCTTGGGATGTCTTTGGGTTTTGATTGTTGCTGGGTCATTCTTTGGCTGGTCCTTTTGTCCAACTGGTTGACTGAGAGTCACTCCAGCCACCACATCTTTTATGGTGTTGTGCAGGTGCTGCCAGAAGAAGACCAGAAATCCCAGGGAACAAAACCACATCCACAAATATATCTCACCCACCCCCACAATCTCAGTATCAACAGCAACAGAACCAGTATTAATAAAGGTGTAAAGAGATTAAGACTATTATAAGAAAGGAGAGAAATAAACTATAGTATGAATTCTAGTGATCTTAATATGCACAAACTTGCTGGACAAGAAATGTATGGCAAAAAGCTATGCAGGAAAGAAAATATCCCTAATCATGGAAATACCACAGTGGAATTTTTCTTGTAGCCTTTAGTATTTACTACTGTTTTTTTCTTTATGCATCCACTTCTGGTGGTGCCAGATGTTGACCCTGTCTGATCTTAGGCTGTTTGCTCTGAGACTGCCAGAGATCTGCTATCTACAGTTGTCTCCTCCAGTTGTCAATTAGTCACTTTGCACTCAGTAGTTAGGCTTATGCCCCATAGGGCAGGGCAGAATTCCTCCTGGGGTTGGGATAGTGTTTTCAGGTAGACCACTCCCCTTGAGGAGCTGCTGCTGCTTGAGGTGGGTGGTCTACCTGAACAGGATGGCTGCTGCAGTATGCTGGCCAATCTTTCATTTCTCTTCCCCAAGCCTCCATCCTCAGTGTCTCCTCAAGTGTCTTTAGTCCACTCTGCCCCCACTTTGCCACGGATTTACATTTGTGGCTCTCTCCTTCAGTTATTAATCTAGCCACTGTGTACTCAGCAGACAGTCTTAAGCACCACACAGTCGGGACAGAGTCTTTCTTAAGGGAGAGGCTGTTGCTTCCCGTCCAGCTGTTGTTGCTCAGAGGGGAGTAGTCTGCCTGAGCATGATGACTGCCTCCCTTTGGGGGATGACTCAGCACCAGGTTCTTGGCTACTCTTTCTGCTTTCTCCCCAAAGCTTCTGTCCTCAATCTCTCTTCAAGCATCTCCAGCCCACTCTGCCCCTACCTTTGCCGGAACCCCAGGTAAGTGACAGCAAATGAAAATTTGTGTTTTGGCCATTTAAGTGGCTTTTGAAGCTCCAGCTATCTGTCTCTGCAGCTGTGCTTCTTTCCCCGCAGGTTGTTATTGGTTTACTTTTTGGGCTCTGGTATTCTAGGCTGCAGATCCCAGCTTAGGGTTTAGACTCCATTCTTCTCAAGGGGAGATCTAACCTGCTGTTTAGTTATCCCTCTGGTGTGTCCACCTGTGGGTGTTTAGTTAGCCTCCTCAAGCCTTGACTGCACTCCTTTTCAGACAGGTTGTTCTGAAGCTGGTTGTTCTCTCTGTCCGAGGTTATAAGTCTTCTGTATCACTATTGTTCAGTTGTTTGTTGTGCGTAATTTCTCCACAATTTAGGTATAATTCCAGATTGGTCCTGGGAGGAGGTGAGTGTGGCTTCCACTCACTCCTCCACCATCTTCCAATCCACCTCTCCATTTAATTTGTCAGTTTTACATTTGCTAAGTATTTTTTATGTTCCAGTGTAATATTTATTTAAAAATTATTCTACTGAAATTAAAAGATAAGATGTATGTTTTTCCATTTATTGTATAGGAAATTATATTTTATTTATGAAGGGGACCAAAAAAGAAACTGGAATTATCTTCTGGTCCCCTATTAGTACAGGTTTTTCCCGATAGGTTAGTGTCCTGTATTATTGTACTGGCTTGTGTTGTTGTGAGAGGCTGCATATAGCTTCAGTGAATTTTTTTGTGATTCTTTCAGTGTGTTGCTGATTTTATAATTGCTGACTTACTAGTGTACCTGCCCACACCATTGTAGTGTTCAGCAGTTTTTGACCAGAAACAGTATGACCCACCATGTCCCACCCTCGCTATTCACCCGATCTCTCCCCAGTCAACTCTTTTTGTTGTTATTGTTGTTTCCCCAGATGAAAAAATTTCTCAAAGGAAAATGCTTTGCTGACATGAAAGAGGTGAAACAAAGAATGAAAGAAGCACTAAAAGACATCAAAATCGAGTCAAAGACTGTTTTGAGCAGTAGGAAAAAAGTTTTGATAGGTCTGTTGTATCAAATGGCGAGTACTTTGAAAGTCACTGAAGTTTAAACATGCAAGAAGAAATACACATTTTAAAAATAAGTTTCTATTTTTGGGGTCTCTCCTCATTTATATAAAATCTTGTTTTCTGATTATTATTCAATTTTTCTATTGATTATATCATTCTGTTTTTTTATGTGCTTGCATATGTTTTTTTTGTTGTTGTTGACACTATTAAAGTCCCTGCAGCACCACATATTCACTTGGTTGGCCTTCATTGCATTGTTGTCTGTGTCAGTGGGTTATGCATATATGCATATATGTTCTTTGACTAATTTTTTCCCGTTTGTCCTCCTGCCATCCTCCCTTCTGAGCTCTGTCAGTCTGTTCCATGTATCCATGCCCCTATTTTTATTTTTTCACCAGTGTATTTTGTTCATTAGATTTCACATCTGAGTGAGATTTTAAGACATTTGTCTTTCTCTGACTGACTTATTTGTCTTAGCATAATATTCTCTCATTTCCTCCATGCTATTTTAAAGGGTAAGAGTTACTTCCTTTTTACAGTTGTGTAACATTCCACTATGTAAACATACCACAGCTTTTTTATCTATTCTCCTACTGATGGGCACTTGAGCTGTTTATAAATCTTGGTTATTCCAAATAATGCTGCTATGGACACAGGGGTACACATATCATTTCTGATTGGTATTTTGGGATTCTTAGGATATATTCTGAGAAGTGGGATTTATGAGTCTAATTGCACCAGAATATTTTTGGAAAGAGGTATCATCTCTCTGTTGAATTGATTTTGTAGTTTATTCAAAAGTCAGCTGAACACATTTTGCGGGGCCTGTTTTTGAATCCTGGAGTTCTTTGTTTTTTCATATTTTTTAAAAAAATATATTTTATTGATTATACTATTACAGTTGTCCCATATTTTTCTCCCTTTTACTCCCCTTTACCCTGTTCCTCCTCCCACCGTCATTCCCCCACCTTAGTTCATGTTCATGGGTCATACATATAAGTTCTTTGGCTTCTCTATTTCCCACACTATTCTTAATGTCTCCCTCTCCATTTTGTACCTACCATTTATTCTTCTTATTCCCTGTACCTTTTCCCCCATTCTCTCCCTGCCCCCATCACCACTGATCCCTCCATGTAGTCTCTATTTCTGTGAATCTGTTCCTGTTCTATTTGTTTCCTTAGCTCATCTTTGGTTTTTGTTTGTTTTGTTTTGTTTTGTTTTGTTTTCGTTTTGGCTGTTGATAGTTGTGAGTTCATTGTCATTTTACTGTTCACATTTTTTATCTTCTTTTTCTTAGATGAAACCCTTTAACATTTCATATAATAAGGGCTTGGTACTGATGATCTCCTTTAACTTGACCTTGTCTGGGAAGTACTTTATGTGCCCTTCTATTCTAAATAATAGCTTTGCTGGATAAAGTAATCTTTGAATATTTTTTTCTGTCTCCTTCTTGCCTGCAAGGTTTCTTTCAAGAAATCATCTGAGTCTTATGGGAACTCCTTTGTAAGTAACTGTCTTCTTTTTTTTTTGCTGCCTTTAAGATTTTTACTTTATCTTTAATGTTGGATAATATAATTCTGATGTGCCTTGATGTGTTCCTCCTTGGGTCCAACTTCTTTAGCACTCTGAACTTTTTGGACTTCCTGGAAGACTGTTTCCTTTACCAGGATAGAGAATAAGTTTTCAATTTCTTGCTCTTCCCTTTCTCCTTCTGACACCCCTATGATTCATGTGGTGGAATGTTTAATGTTGTCCTACAGGTTCCTAAGCCTTTCCTCTTTTTTTTTTTTTTTTGTATTCTTGTTTCTTCATTCTGTTCTGGTTGAATGTTTATTTCTTCCTTCTGCTCCAAGCCATTAACTTGAGTCCTGGTTTCCTTCTCTTCACTGTTGGTTCCCTGTAAATTTTCCTTTATTTCACTCTTCATAGCCTTCACTGTTTTCTCTATTTTGTGACCATAGTCAACCATTTCTGTGAACATCCTGATTACCAGTGTTTTGAGCTCTGCATTTGATATGTTGGCTATCTGTTCATCACTTAGTTGTACTTTTTCTGGAGCTTTGATCTGTTCTTTCATATGGACCATATTTCTTTTGTCTCAGAGCAGCTGTTACATAGTAAGTGGTTGGGCCTTAGGTATTCACCAGCGCAGGGCAACCAGGTTGCTGCATTGTGGCACTGTCTGTAGGGAAGAAGCCTAAGAGGGAACACCACTTGCTCTGCTATAATCTGGTTTTATGTCTCTTCCTCTGCTACCCACAAGCAAACTGGGCCCTTCTGGTGTTGATACTGGGTGGGTGGTCTTGTGTACATTCTAGCACCCTGTGGGTATCTCCAATGAACTCTTCCATGCAGCTGGGAGTTTCTCCTGCCTCTACAACTCCCACAGGTTTTTTCAGTCATATGTTATAAGACTTTATTTTCGTTCTATGGAGCCCTGGGTTGTGTGGTCTGTCTCACTCCCCAGTTGTTCCTCCTGGTGTATCTGCACGCAAATGTAGGACTGCCCACTCCACATGCTACCGCTTTGCCATGTGTCTTCTCTATATCATCTGCCTGTCTCTGCCCCTCCTACCAGTCTGGTTGAATGTTTCTTCTTTAAATCCTTGGTTGTCGGACTTCCATACAGTTCAATTTTCTGGCAGTTCTGGTTTTTCTTTTCTTTTTTTAAAATTTGTTGCCCTTCTTTTGGTTGTGGAGGAGGCAAATTGTATATACCTATGCCTCTATCTTGGCTGGAAGTCTGGTGTTCTATTCCATTGATTTATGTACTGATTCTTCTGCCAACACCACTCTGCATATGTTACTTTTGTTATTCAATAGTTGTTTAATATGTGTAGAGAATCTTATTGATGGTACATTGAATCACTTTCACTCCTCTTGTCATTTATTTCTTTTGCAAGTTGTCATTTGCCTTTCAGAGCAGTTTTATTTCACCAGGAGCTGTCTGTTCTTATGGTTTGCTTTGTCTTACTGCTACTTATTCCTTCTTGTAGTCTTTATCGTTTTTCATTGCCTACTCGTAACTCTGTTCATTTCATCAAGTTGTTAGATTACATTGAATCTGAACATAATTAAAGGAGGTGGCCAGCACTGCACTAGCCAGCAAGCTGTCAGTCCCTGATGAAGCTATATGATGACTCCTTGTATAGCTCCCAGATATCCCTTGTTGCATGTTTGATCTTTTGTAAACATTGTAGTTACTCAAAAGTAGTATAAAGAGAAATCTGATTGCAGGAATTAATTCTTTCTTTCACTTAATGAGCCACATTCACTTTTGCACATTGCTTGCCTACAGTAAACCACAACAGAATTCCCAATATACTGATAAAACATTTGATTCATTACCTGAAAGGAAAAATAATTTTGGCTTGAATTAGAATGAAAAGGAGGAAAGTTATAATTATCCATCAATATAAAGTTAACTTCCCTAAATTTTTTCTAGGCACAAAAATATATTAAGTTTAGTTTGTGCATTTGATGGCTATCTTTACCCATTTTTCTTTTTTTATTTGATAAAGGTGACATGTTACATTTTGTACATTTTGTAACACACGTGTAGTGTGTTACTTTTATGTATTTATATATTATAATATGATTGCCATTTTAGGCATGTTTATCACATTATATCATTATAGCACTATATTACTGTCTCTATTTATTATGCTATTTATTATGTCTCTATGGCTTATTTATGAATTATTACAAGTTTGTACCCTTAAAAATCATGAATCATATCCCTGCAAACCCATTCCCTGGTAACCACAATTTGACTGTGTTTTTAAATTTTTTTATAGGTTTCACTTTTTTGATTCCATGTATAAGTGATATATAGATACAATCACTTGTCTTTCTCCATCTATCTGCTTAGTATACTGTACTCAAGTTCCATCCATGTTATCATAAATGGCAGGATAACCTCCCTTCTCATGACTGAGTTGTACATATAGACCACATCTTTTTTATACATTTATATGCTGATGAGCATTTGTCTTGTTTCCATACCTTGAATATTGTAAATAATGCTGAGATAAACAAGGTGTGCACATCTCTTGTCAAAATCTTCTTTTCATTTTTGAGGGGAGTATATACATAGAAGTGGAGTTTCTTGATCATATGGTAGGTCTAGTGTTAATATTTTGTGGAACCTCCATATTGCCGTCCATAGTGGTTAGACTAACTTACATTCCTATTAAAAGTATTTAAGGATTCTCTTTTTAACATATCCTTGCCAGCAATTTTCTATTTATATTATATATTTGTCTCTTTTCTATATGATAGATCTTTTAAAAGGGGGGAGGTGATATCTAATTGTATTTTTGTATTTTTTATCTTTATTCATTTATTTTTTATTGTTGAGAGTATTACAGTTGTCCTGCATTTCCCATCCTTTACTCCCCTCCACTCAGGTCCCACCCTTTCCCTGGCTTTCACCACATTGTTGTCTGTGTCCATGGACTGTGCATATATGTATATACATTGTTTGGCTAATTGTTTCCCATACCCCCACCATTCCCCCTTCTGAAATTTGCCAGTCTGATCCATGTACTCATGCCTCTGGTCCTATTTTGTTTGTCAGTTGTTTTGTTCACTAGATTCTACCTATAAGGTGATATGGTATTTGCCTTTCTCTGACTGGCTTATTTTGCTTAGCATAATAATCTCCAGGTCCCCATCCATTCTGTCACAAAGGGTAAGAATTCCTTCTTTTTTATATCTGTACAGTATTTTATTGTATAAATGTACCACATATTATTTATGCACTCATCTACTGGTGGGCACTTGGGCTGTTTTAAAATCATGGCTATTTAAAATAATGCTTTTATGAACATATTTCATTGTGGTTTTTATTTGGCTTTCCCTGATGATTACAGATGTTCAGTATCATTTTATGTGCCTGTTGGCCATTTTGATAGCCTGTTTGGAAAAATGTTTATTTAGTTCTTCTGCCCATTTTTTAAATCAGATAGTTCATATTTTGTTAAGTTCTGTTAGTTCTTTGTATATTTTAGATATTAATCCCTTATCTGATATATGGTTTGCACTTTTTTCTTACAGTCTGTGGACTGCTATTTCATTTTTAAAAGATTGTGGGGTTTTTTTGCTGTGCAAAATCTTTTGAATTTGATGTAGTCACATTTATTCACTTCTGCTTTTGTTATTTGTGCTTTTGGCATAATTTCCAAAAGATTATTGTCAAGACAAAGATTGATGGACTCCTTCCCTCTGTTTTCTCTTAGGAGTTTTATGGTGTCAAGGCTTATGCATAAGTTGTTCAATTTCAAGTTAATTTTGTCAGTGGTGTGAGAAAAGGGTCTATTTTCATTGTTCTGCGTGAGTTTCTCCAGTTTACCCAGCACATTTGATGAAGAGACTATCCTTCCTCTAATGGGATTCTGAGCTCTCTTGTCTAGTATTAGTTGACTGCATAGCCAGGATTTAATTGTAAGTTCCTTATACTGTTTCATTGGTCTATTTTTGTGCCATTACCATATTGTTTCTATTACTATGTCTTTGTAGTATAGGTTGAAATCAGGAAGTGTGATATTTCTGATTTGTTTGTTTTCAGGATTGCTTTGGCTATTTGAGGTCCTTTTGTAGGTACAGACAAATTTTAGAATTGTTTTTTTCTATTGGTATCAAGAATGGCTTTGGATTTTTAAAGATTTATTAATTTTTAAAAGAGATTTTTTTAAAATTTATTTTTTAGAGAGATAGGGAAAGGGAGGGAGATAGAGGGAAAGAAACATTAATGTGTGGTTGCCTCACATTATTAATGCCCCCTACTGGGGACCTAGCCCACAACCTAGGCACGTGCCCTAAGTGGGAATCGAGCTGGCATCACTTTGCTTTGCAGGCTGGCACTCAGGCCACTGAGTCACACCAGCCAGGGCTGATATTTTGATGGGTTTTGTATTGATCTATAGATGGTTTTAGGTGGTATCACCATTTTAACACTCTTTCTATCCATGAATACAAAATGTCTTTCCATTTGTTTGTGTCTTCAATTTCTGTCAGAAAGGTCTTGTAGTTTTCATTGTATAGATCTTTCACTTCATAGTTTAAGTAGATTGTTATGTATTTTATTGGTTTATTTTTTGGTGGTCAATTACAGTTTAAATTCAATATTATTTTGTATTAGTGTCAGGTGTATAGCATAGTGGTTAGAAAATCATAAACTTTACAAAGTGCTTCCCCTGATATTTCCAATACACAGCTGGCACCATACATAGTTATAACAGTATTATTGACTATATTTCCTATGCTGTACTTTATATCTGCATGAATACTTTGTAACTACCATTTGTACTTTTTAATCTCTTCATCTTTTTTACCAAGTCTTCCCAACCCCCTCCAGGCAAGCATCAGCCTGTTCTCTGTATCTATGAGTCTGTTTCTATTTTGTACCTTTATGTTATCTTTAGATACCACATATAAGTGAAATCATATGATATTCCCTATTGTCTGACTTATTTTACTTAGCATAATACCCTCTGGGTACATCCATGCTGCCACAAATGGTAAGATTTCATTCATTGTTTATGGCTAAGTAATATTCTATTTTATGTATGCACCACAGCTTTTCTATCCACTTGTTTATTGATGGGCAATTCATATGTTTCCATAGCTTGACTATTGTAAATATCACTACAATTAACATAGGGGAACATATATTCTTTCAAATTAGTGTTCCAGGTTTTTTTCAGATATATACCCAGAAGTAGAAATGCTAGGTTAAAGCAGTTCCATTTTTTATCTTTTGAGAAACCTCTGTACTGTTTACCATAGTGGCTGCAACAATCTATATTTGTGGGGGAGCTCTGTCCAGGAGAGCCCTCCCGGTGGCTGTGGATGAGAATAAATCTACCAAGACATGATCTTCTTGGGGAGGAAGGGTGGCCAATCTCTCAGAGGAGAAGGTCCCTAATCATCTTTCTTAATGGGCTTTTAATGGATCAAGTTTGCATAGGAATACCTGGCACATATGTAAAGCTCATCAATCATTGTCAGGCAGTAACAATTAAACAATAGATAACATTCAAAGAACTATGAGGGCTTACTCTGCATCAAGGTCAAGTAGATAGAGTGACCTCAAAGGGCCATAAAACTTTGCCACACAACTCAGTCACTAATATGTTCTGAGTTTTCCTGGACTTCTATATCAGGGACCTGGGCAGCTGACTCCTCCTCAGGATGTGTGCTTTCTAGGGTGGTTGAAAGGGAGCCTGGAGGATGGGTCTATTGCATTCCCCTACGTGATGCCATATAGAAGGCAGTGTTCAACCCAAGAAAGATGGCATTTTTGATGTGGAAAAGAGACTCGGTATAGCTCTCGCACCAGAGCCACAAAACCCAGTCTCTTTTCACATGATTCTTGTCTGATCTTTCTTCCTTCTACCACAGCCCTGGATGAGTGGCTGCAAATGATATTTTGTACTCTGGCCATGTCAGAGGGCATTTAGGTTTCTAGCTCACTCTATTTCCCCCTTGTGGTCATAATCCCTGCTTATTTTTATAGCCAGATGTTATGTAGGCTTTTCTTTCCACATCTGGTGCTCCTGGCTGGGGATCACAGTGTGGGGTTGAGATCCTACCTACTTGGGGAAAACCTTTACAGTTGAGATATACCTCTGTATTGTCAGCTGCTGTGCAATGTAGTGGGGCCAGACCTTTATGCATCTGTCCTCTGCCTGTCAGTCTCAATGTGACTTCTTCTGAAAATCTTTGTTGATAAGAATCTGTTCAGGTAGTATTCAGTTGGTTATTTACATTGATTGCTCTGTAATTTACTTGTAATTCCAGTTTGGTCTTGGGAGGAGGTGAATGTAACTTCCACCTACTATATTGCCATCTTTGATCCTAAGTATTTTATTGTTTTTGATGTTTTTGTAATTGAGATAGTTTTATTTCTTTATCTGATGCTTTTTCATTAATGTATATAATGCCACTGGTTTCTGTATGTTTATTTTGTCACCTGCCACTTTGATAAAGTTATTAATTTTTGACAGATTTTTTTGAGATTTTCTGTGTATATGACTATATCATCATCCAGATATCTGGCCAAGATGGAGGCATGGGTAGATACACTTTGCCTCCTTGCACAACCAAAAGTAGGACAACAACAAATTTAACAACAAAAAATAACCACAACTGCTAGAAAATCAAACTGTATGGAAATCTGACAACCAAGGAGTTAAAGTGGAAACATTCATCCAGACAAGTAGGAGGGGCAGAATCAGGCAGTGTGGAGAGGACTCACTGCAGAGGACTGGGTGAGGCAGCAGCTGGTGGAGTGGGCGGTCTCACATTTGCATGAAGATAAGCTGAGAGGGGCAACTGGGGAGCAAGACAGAACATATAACCCAGGATTCCAGCACGGGGAAATAAAGCCTTAAAACCTCTGACTGAAAAAACTAGTGGGGTTGCTACAGTGGGACAAACTCCCAGCCTCATAGGAGAGTTTGTTGGAGAGACCCACAGGGTCCTAGAATGTACGCAAAACCACCCACTTGGGAATGAGCACCAGAAGGGTCCAATTCGCTTGTCGGTAGTGTCAGAAGTGACTGAAAGCTGGCTGAGAGCTGAGCAAGCAGCATTGTTCCCTTTTGGACCCCTCTCCCACAGACAGTGCCACAATGCAGTAATGGGGTGCCCCACCCTGGCGAATACCTGAGGCGCAACCACTTAATATATAATGAGCATCGCAAAACAAAAAAAAAATATGACCCAAATGAAAGAACAGATCAAAGCCCCAGAAAAAATGTAACTAAGTGATGAAAAAATAGCCAACCTATCAGATGCACAATTGAAAACACTGGTAATCAGGATGTTCACAGAAGTGGTTGAATATGGTCACCAAATAGAAGAAAAAATGAAGGCTATAAAAAGTGAAATAAAGGAAAATCAACAGGAAACCAATAGTGAAGGGAAGGAAGCGGGGACTCCAATGATTTGGAACAAAAAGAAGAAACAAACATTCAACCAGAACAGAATGAAGAAATAAGAATTCAAAGAAATGAAGAGAGGCTTAGGAACCTCTGGGACAACTTTAAACGTTCCAACATATGAATCATAGGGGTACCAGAGGTGAAGAGGAAGAGCAAGAAATTGAAAACTTATTTGAACTTTCCTAATCTGGCAAAGGAAATAGACTTCCAGGAAGTCCAGGAAGCCCAGAGAGTGCCAAAGAAATTGGACCCAAGAACGTACCCATCAAGGTACCTCATAATTACATTACTCAAGATTAAAAATGAGGAAAGAATCTTAAAAGCAGCAAGAGAAAAGGAGACAGTTACCTACAAAGGAGTTCCCATAAGATTATCAGCTGATTTTTCAAAAGAAACTTTGCAGGCTGGAAAGGGCTGGAAAGAAGTATTTGAAGCCATGAAAGGCAAGGACCTACATTCAAGTTTACTCTCTCCAGCATAGTTATTATTTAGAATGGAAGGACAGATAAAGTGCTTCCTAGACAAGGTCAAGTTAGAGGAGTTCACCAAGCCCTTATTATATGAAATGTTAAGGGATTTATCTAAGAAAAAGAAGAAGATAAAAAATATGAACAGTAAAATGACAACACACAACTATCAACAACCAAACCTAAAAAAAAAAAATGAACTAAGGAAACAACTAGAACAGGAATAGATTCATGGAAATAGAGGTCACATGGAGGGTTATTAGCAAGGAGGGGAAGGGGGAGAATGAGGGGAAAAGGTACAGGAAATAAGAAGCATAAATGGTAGCTACAAAATAAACAGGGAGGTTAAGAATAGTATTGGAAATGGAGAAGACAAAGAGTTTATATATACAATGCATGAACATGAACTGAGGTGGGGGAATGATGATGGGAGGAGGGTACAGAGCAGAGGGGAATAAAGGGGAGAAAAAGTGGGACAACTCTATGAGCATAATCAATAAAATATATTTTAAAAAAGATAAATACATATAAAAAACAAGCAGTTTATAATATCAGCAAATAGTCACAATTTTACTTCTTCCTGAATGGAGGCCTTTATTTTCTCCATCTGTCTGTCTGTATATCAGTCTGTCTGTCTTCCTGCCTGCCTGCTGGCCTGTATCCATCATCTGTCTATTTATTTCTTGCTCAATTGCTCTAGCTAGGTCTTTCAGTAGTCTATATAGTGGGAGAAGTGAGAATGAGCAAACTTACATTGTTCTTGATCTTAGGGGAAAACTTTCAGTGCCTCTCCATGAATATAATGATAGTGGTGGGTGTGTCATATATGGCCTTTATTATGTTGAGGTGAGTTCCTTCTATGCTTAACCTCTTAAGGGTTTTTCTGTAACGAAGAGATGTTATATTTTGTCAAATGGTCTCTATGCATCTACTGACATGATTGTGTGATTTTTAGCTTTCATTTGATTGATGTAATGAATTACAGATACTAGTTTTCATGTGTTGAACCATTCTATTGCCCCAGGGATATTTCCCACTTGCTCATGGTACATGATCCATTAAATATATATTTTTTAATTTAGTTTGCTAATACAGTAATTTACCTGTTTCCATGTGGGGATATGTTCCAAGACCCCAATTGGATGCTTAAAACCAAAGATAGTACAGAATCCTACATATACTCTTTTTCTTATATATACATACCTATGATGAAGTTTAATTTATAAATTAGGTACAGTAAGAAATTAAAAACAATAACTCAGAATAATCATAACAATATACTCTAATGAAAACTATGCAGTTTGTTGGCATATAGTTCTTAATATTAACCTCATAATTCTCTGCATTTCAGTAGTATCAGTTGTGGTGTTTCCTTTTTTGTTTATCATTTGAATCTTCTCTCTTTTCTTTAGTCTAACCAGTTTGTCAATTTTATCAGTTTGAAGTACCAGCTTTTATTTTTGGTCGTCATTTCCAATGTCTTTCTATTGTCTATTTTATTTAGTTCTCTAATTTTAATTATTTCTTTTGTTTTGCTAATTTTGAGCTTAATTTGTTCTTTTTCTAGTTCCTTGGGGTAAAAAGTTAGGTTGTTTATTGGAGATGTTTTAAATTTCTTATTATATACATTTATTATTATAAACTTTCCTTTTAGAAGTGCTTTTGCTGATCCTACAAAATTTTTCTATGTTGTTTTTTCATTTTTATTAGTTTTAAGGTAATTTTTTATATCCCTTCATTTTTTTTTGACTCATTGGTTGTTTAGAAATGTGTTTGTTTTCCACATATTTGTAGATCTACTCACTGTTCTTTTGTTATTTCTAATTTCATGCCATTTGGGTCAGAGATGTTGGTATTATTGTTACAGGAAAGATGACTCAAACAGCTTTGGGGTTTGTGAAGTGGAGTTTTATTCATGCATGTGGACCCAGAGGAGGCAGACTCCAAATTCTAGGCTCTGAGCTCAGGCTGGGGCTTGCTTATATTCTTGTAACAAAGGCAGAAGGGGGAGGGGGAAGTAGTGCAGCTGCTGGAAGCAGGCTAACAGAAGCAGAAAGCGTGGGACTTTGAGATCACTGCTTATCTGAGAATGGCTGCTGTCCAGCTGCTATCTAAGAATGGCAACTGCTCAGCTGTGTCCTGTCACAGTCCCCCCTTTTGATGCTATAAGGTGCTTTTATCCCTTTAGTATCACTATATACCTGGCTATACGGCTGTGGTGCTGGGAGGGTTGGAACTGCTGATACTGGTGTTGGTACCACTGAAGAACTAACACTTTGGCAGCTGCCCTACAAGTCACCGTGGCCTCCAACTGTTGGACCAAGGTCCAGAGGATGCAGGGTCCCATATGCCTGACACCTCCAGGTCTGGTATCCTATGGTCCTGGATATCACTCCAGTCCAGTATACCTTCCCTCCCCAATTGCAGAGGGATTACTGTGGTTGAACACAACCTGATGGCATGTCAATGGAGGAGCTGAAAGCTGTCCCTGGGAGATAGTAAGAGACCACTCTACTGCTAAGCATAATCCTATGCCCAGGGGTATTGCATTTGCTGGCTGGGGCTGAGACAGGGGCCACATTTGTCAAGCGAAGCATACAATAAACCCAAATGCAGAGACGAAACAGAGATAAACTATTCCTAGGGATTTCTGCTCCATGGGATTCTATTAGTCCAATTCCCAATACTCCTGCGAAGGTGCCAATTAAAGTCAGTTTCCCTGTGGAACAATGGTCCATTCCTTGGTGTCTTCTCTACTGGTTGACATCGTCTGGAGCCTCAGCATGGTTATTCTAGGTGCAGGCCAATCCTCGGGTCCTCAGGATCTGCTGCTGCTTTGGCCCAGCTGTAGTGGATCCAAGGGGTGACTCCTGCAAATTTAAGGGCAGTCAGGGTGATTAGTAATACCAAGTGTGGCCCGGTCTACACGGATTGGAGTGGTTCTTTTTCCAATCTTTTATCCATACACAACTTCCCTCCTTTCAGATATACACCCACTTTAAATTCTTTTAAAGGACAATGGAAGAAGGTCTCATCTTCTTGTAACTACTTCTGGCTGGACATGGACGTCATCCTACCTACCCGAGGGTCAGGGATGCCCTGAAAGGGAGGGGGGCTGCAGCACAGAGGGAGTACTTCCTGTACTCAGGGGAAGGACCTTACAGAATCCTGGTCAGTTGGCTGTCACCAGGAAGTCACAGGCTTGGTGTCCAATGGCTGGCATTACTAGACCGTTGGCATCCTGGTCATATTCTGGAGATGACAGATTTGGAAAGAGTTGGAAGGCACAATTAAATCATAACCACTAAATGACAAAGGCAGGAACCTAAGTAAAGAATGGCTTATCTGGAGGAAGGTGTACAAGGCATGCTACACCTATCCAAAACTCTTGTGGCCCATTAAACTTCACTCGGGCTGAGGGGAATATATTAGGATTTCCCTCCTTTCAGATATCTGAACTTTTCCTGTCCAAGCCATCAAGACAGAAAAAGGAAAATCAGTTCTAAAGTGAAGCTCACAGATTGCCTGAACCTCTCACCAACCCAACCACTTAGTTCAGCCAAACCATTGAGTTTCAGGGGGCAATGATGAAAAATGGGCTCCTTAAGTGAGTCCTATATTTCAACCAATCACTCAGGTAATGAAGTCATAGGCATACGTCCTATGAAAACAGAACACACAGGTTAATTCACACAATAGTTCCCAAACCAGTCTCTGTGCCTGTGAGACTTTCTTTTGGGAAGATGTTCAGTTGCAAGGTCCTTCCTGCAATGACATTTAGCAATGGCAATTTGACAGGTCCTCCATACCTGTAAATTGTACATCTTTGATGATATTAGAAAACCAGTTTCAACTTTCAAATGAAAAGAAATTTTCAGGACAGTTAGCCATGCCATTCTGATGTTCAATACTGAGCATTGTGATTTTCCTTGAACCACAATTTTTCTCCGTAAGATCATCCTCACTGTTATTAAAGGGACTACTTTGAGTCCTGCTTTTCATTTTGACTGTTTGTTTGCATAAACACACCAAGAACAGCCTGGATCACTTATGATATTTAAGTCTGCTTTGCTGGAACTCACACAGGGAACCTTTAGATTGACTTCTTAGTCCTCCCCTCGAGGCACAGAAGCAGAGCCACACATCCACCATCTGGCTTCGCCTGTACCAGTTCTTTCACTCAAATCCTTGAGGCTTCCATTGTGCCTAAAGATTCCTTTTTGGCCATCTTTTATGAAAGCAACCATCATTCCTTCCCCGGAAAGACTGTCATGAACGACACAATGAACCAAGGTACCAGGCTTTTCTCGTGGGCTTACACTAGCTTCGCAAGTCAATCCCAATTCCTCAGGGCTTTCTGGTAATGACCAGAACCCATACATGCCCCCTTCAGGTGTGACATTCCATTCAAAGTCTTGGTTAACAAAACCACTATTAACAACTGGTCTTATTGGTTTTATGCAAAGAAACCTTATGTCTTCACTCACCCCTTCAGAATGCCAAATTCTGGAGGGATCAGTTATGGAGAAAAATACAAAGCATGAAGGAAAATCCTTTCCCTTCTGATATCCACTGGGCTTCTCGAAACCTTCACTTCCAGACATTCTGCAACATTCACAAAACCTCTATTCTTTCTTTCATACACCTTCCCATACACCTTTCATCCACCAAGATTGCATCTCCCTGCCTTATACCTTCAGTTACTAACACCGCATAATTTCTTCCTAAAACTTTTACTTTTCCATTTATTTTTACAGTTTCCCACAGACCTTCTTCATTTACGTATCTTATACTTTCTCATTTACTTTCCTACAGAGTGTGAAGTTTCAACCTTCCCTGGAATCCTCAATTTCCTTTTCAGAGCAGATACAGAGCAAAATCCAAAACACAGAGTTCCAGAACAATACACAGGTAGAGGCATTCTCTTGTACCAGTGCATCCATCAGTGTCTCACAGAGACAGGCTCCTTCAGGCCTGGTGTCTTGGCAGAGACATGCTGCTTTGCCTCTGGCTGAAGTACTCATCAGCCCCAAATGATCCTTCCTGGGTCCTGAGTGGCAAAGGCATTCTCCCCAACTGGTTACAAGCGACCTTTTTTAGGTCTTACAGGTGACCTTAAACAGGTCTTCAAGTACAGAGGGTTTCTGATCAGAAACAACACCAATGTTAGAAATTTGCTCTTTTCCCACAAAACCAGAAAACAAGTAGTTGAGGCTTCCTTTACTCCAGGTTTAAAACTTTGACATCCTTTACACATAATTTTACTTATCCAGATTTAACCATCATTCTCTTTTAATCCTGGTTCCTTTCCCACACTGGGAAGGACTATACTTAAACTTAGTACTTAAACTCAGTATGTGGCAGCCAAAAGTGTCTGCCACTACAAGTACCTTCCACTAAAATTCCCTAGATTTGCAGGGATATCCTGCAGCTTTCTGAAGCTCAGACCCTGCAAACACCCTATATATCTGATGGTCACCCTTAGACCTCTGTTCATGACCTTCAGAACCAGAGCCATTCCTATCAGAACCAGTTATACAGAGAACCTGACTGGTGCAGTGCCCACACAGCAGCAACACACAGCCCATAATCTGAAGAGAACCCTTAGCCCACCACCTTGCTCAGTTCCAAGATGGCAGAACTCTCACATGACCCATCATCCAAGATGGCGACAACCATGCATACTCCAACCTCCATGGTGGGTCACTCACGTGGCTCATCCTCCATTTTACCCAAAATGGCAGCATATCCACATGGCTTGTTGTCTGATCCCCACCATACATGCAATCTAGTACTGTGGAAGACCCACCACCATGATGAATTCTCCAGATCAGCACTGACAGACAAGGGAAGGGACTCGGGTCACCCGCCTGGCCTCTTCTCTCGCTAGGGACTTGGGTCTGTCTTGGCTAAGGCTACCTGTGTAGAATTCCTCCCAGCTGTTATGCCGTATGACAGACCGAGGAATCACAGGTTAGGGCTCACTCATGCTCCATAGACTTCTGCTAGTGGAGCAACAAACACTCATACAAGCACACAGAGCTTATTATGTTCCCACCCACCCAAACAGTGGGAACCCTACCTGGGCCTTCCGGCTTGAGGGGTGATCAGTCCCTCCTTCCACCACAAGGGTGGGCCTGGTCTTGGGCACAGGTCCCCAGGGCACTTACCAGAAAGGCGCCTTTCCAGATTTCACCAGTTCGCACACCACCAGCCCGGGTCAAAGAGTGGTCTGGGGTCCCAGCCTGCGGAGCCCGGGAAGTTCAGAACCCGAAATCACCAGGGTGGGCACCTCCTTATCACCGCTGGGCCCCACCAACTGCCCCACAGCCGCCTTCACCAGAGGCAACAGTCTGCTCGTGTTAGTCATTTCCTGGTCAGGGAACCAAAATGTTACAGAAAAGATGACTCAAACAGCTTCAGGGTTTGTGAAGTGGAGTTTTATTCATGCATGTGGACCCAGAGGAGGCAGATTCCAAATTCTGGGCTCCGAGCTCAGGCTGGGGCTTGCTTATATTCTTGTTACAAAGGCAGAAGGAGGAGGGGGAAGGAGTGCAGCTTCTGGAAGCGGGCTTACAGAAGCAGAAAGCAGGGGTTAGTGTGGGACCTTGAGAATGGCTGCTGTCCAGCTGCTATCTAAGAATGGCAACTGCTCAACTATGTTCTGTCACATTATCTTCAGTCTTAATATGGCAACATTACTTTTGTGGCCTGTCATGTGATCTATGCTATAGAATGTTCCATGTGCACTTGAGAAGAATGTGTATTCTACTACTCTTGGGTGAAATGTTCTAAATATGTCTGTTGAGTCTCTTTTTCTACAGTGTGGTTAAATCCAGTGTTTCTTTTTATTTTTCTCTTTGGATGATCCATTTATTGATGGTAGTGGGATATTGAAGTCCTTTTCTGTTATTGTATTATTGTCTATTTTCCCCTTAAGATCCCTTAATATTTGATTAATATATTTTGGTGCTTGGATGTGGGAGCATATATATTTATGATTGCTATGCCACCTTGGCGTATTGACCCCTTTATACAGTGATCTTTTTTACTAGATTTGGCTTGAGGTCTTTTTTGTCTGAAATATGTATGGATACACCCTCTTTCCTGAGTTACCAGTTGCTTGGTTTATCATCCTCCACCCCTTCACGTTGAGTCTGTATTTGTCTTTTCAACTGAGATAGGTCTTCTGAAGGCAGCATATTGTTGGGTCTTGTTCTTTAACCCATTGTAGCCACTCTGTGCCTTTTGATTGGCAAGTTTATTACATTTACATTTATGGTGAATATTTGTTATATGAGGACTTACTCTTGCCATTTTATCATTTGTTTTCTGGTTGTTTTGTATTTCTATTTTTTTGTTATTTTTATTCTTACTTCTTTAGGTTGCTGGTTTTCTGTGATGATTTGTTTGTTTTCTCCTTTTTTAATGTTTTGTATCTTTGCTCTAGATTTTGGTTTTGTGGTTACCATGAGGCTTGTATAGATAAAGTAGTTCTTTTTCTGCTGCTAGCAACTCTTCTCCATTTGCCTGTACAAGTTTCATCATTTCCCTCCTCCCCTTTTTTGAATTTTTGTTGCCACAAATTATCCCTGTTTATGCTGTGTTTGTTATGAAATAGTAGTAGCAATAGTTATTTTAGTGCTTTTTCTTTAACCTTTATGTGATAATTATTTAACATATATTCTAAAATAAGTTAAAATTTTCTGATTTTGTTTTTCTGTTTATTACATCACTCAAAGTTTTGTGTACTTTTGTCTTTTTATTTCAGATAGAACAGAATCTGTAAATATTTCTTGTAAGGAATGTCCAGTTGTGGTGAACTATCTCAGTTTTGTTTGTCTGGGAAAACTGTTCTCTTTATATATGAATGTTAATTTTGCTGGATAGAGTATTCTTGGCTGTGAATTTTAATCTTTCAATACTTTGAGTATATCATTACATTCTCTTCTGGCCTGTAGAGTTTCTTTTGAGAAATCTTCAGATAGTGTAATGGGAGTTCCTTTGTAGGTTACTGTCATTTTCGCCCCCTGCTGCCTTTAAGATTTTTTCTTTATCTTTGAATTTTGACAGCATCATTACAGTGTGTTTTGACAGGGTGTTTTTGCATTGAGACAATATGGTGATCTGTTAGCCCCATGCACTTGTATGTCTAGTTATGTCACCAAATTTGGGGAGTTCTCAGCTATTAATTCTTTAAATAACTTCTCTGCTCCCTCCTTTTTCTTTCCTTCTTCTGTTATACTGAGTAGTCTTATGTTAACTCTTCTAAAGTAATCTAATAGTTCTCATAATGTTGCCTCACTTTTTAAAAATCTTCATTTTCTTTCCTCCTCTACATGAATCATTTCTAGATTTCTATCTTCCAGATCTACTGTTCTCTCTTCTATAAGATCTGCTTTATTCTCAGTGCTTTCTAATGCATTATTCACTTCATTTATTGAGTGTTTTAGCTTCAGAATTTTTATTTGGTTCTTTTTTAGAATATCAAACTTTTTTGATAAAGTATTCCTCTTATTTTTAAAATTTTATTCTTAAGTTCAATGCATTGCCTTTTTGAGTTTTCTTGTATCATTGAATTTTTTCATACTAGTTATTTTGAAATCTCTATCATTTGGATCCCTATCTTCCTTGGCTTGTGTTTGGTTGCTGGAGAATTGTAATTTTTTTTGTGATACCATGTTACTGTGATTTTTGACAGTGTTTGATGAGACATGCCCTCTGTCAGTACATTTGAAGTAATGAGCACCTTTCTTAATTAGGTAGAGCTTAGTTGACTTCAATTTTTGACAGTTCAATGGATTAGGAATTAGAGGCCTTTCTGTTCATTTCTAGTAGGTGGTGCTGTAGGATAATTTTTTTAAAATTACTCTAACCCAGCTTTTGGAAGCGTGCTCTTCTTCCCCTCTGCCTCCTTTGAGAGAGGGGTAGCCAGGGTAATTGAGGTTGTTGTTGCCACCAGGGTTGTTAGCACCATTGTGAGGTCATGGCTACTACAATCACTGCTGGTGTGTCTGGGTGTCAGTGTGTGTGTTACCCCTATTCCTACAGCTGCTGGGCTCAGTTGAGATCACCTCTGCTGTTGTTCCCCAAATTTGGCTGCTGTTTTCATGGTTTAATCATTTTTATGAGGTCCAATTCACCCACCATCAAATGTACAGATGTATGGATGTCTCAGGCATCCTGGCGTGTACTGTGTGTAGACACCTTTGTTGGGTTATGAATGCCCCACTGGTTGTCACTCTTCACATTTCTTCTTGTCTAATATCTATGGGAAGAAGTGAAGAATTGATTTAAAAGCTTGGATATCTCTTTGTGGATCTACAGTTCAAGTCTACTGTCAAAGAGTTCCATTGCCAAGCATCATGTCTTGATGGAAGTGGAGGTAAGAGACTGATATCTTGGTAGAAAGTCTGGTTGTAGTCATTGATTTTTGTGATTACCTA